>NC_042986.1:34482365-34749865 GCF_901001165.1 Salmo trutta | reverse complement strand
AGATAAGAAACACTGTTGGGGATACTGGAGGACTGGAGTTGTAAAACACTGTTGTGGGTACTGGAGGACTGGAGTTGTGGAACACTGTTGGGGGTACTCAAGGACTGGAGTTGTGGAACACTGTTGGGGGTACTGGAGGACTGGAGTTGTGGAACACTGTTGGGGTTACTGGAGGACTGGAGTTGTGGAACACTGTTGGGGGTACTGGAGGACTGGAGATGTGGAACACTGTTGGGGGTACTGGAGGACTGGAGATTGGAAACACGGTTGGGGTACTGGAGGACTGGAGTTGTGGAACACTGTTGGGGGTACTGGAGGACTGGAGTTGTGGAACACTGTTGGGGGTACTCAAGGACTGGAGTTGTGGAACACTGTTGGGGGTACTGGAGGACTGGAGTTGTGGAACACTGTTGGGGGTACTGGAGGACTGGAGTTGTGGAACACTGTTGGGGTTACTGGAGGACTGGAGTTGTGGAACACTGTTGGGGGTACTGGAGGACTGGAGTTGTGGAACACTGGTGGGGGTACTGGAGGACTGGAGATGAGAAACACTGTTGGGGGTACTGGAGGACTGGAGATGAGAAACACTGTTGGGGGTACTGGAGGACTGGAGTTGTGGAACACTGGTGGGGGTACTGGAGGACTGGAGTTGTGGAACACTGGTGGGGGTACTCAAGGACTGGAGTTGGGAAACACTGCAACTAGGAGACTGAGAGCTACAGTGCTTGCGACAGACAGAATGTCAGTAGTCTCCTCACACTGTTGAGGATCAACTCTGTTGAGAAACCAAGCGTTTACTCTGTGTTCTGGTGACTGGGTTCAGGATTAGGTTTGATATCAGGATTATGTAATCCTGCTAATCTTGTTCCCAGGCTTGAAAACCCTAGCTCTCCATCAGAGCTGCATTAAGTAAAGGGAGAGCCAACTGCAATTTTCCCAAGTCCCTCTTTGTGGCACCTGACCACACAACTGAACAATAGTCTAGGTGCGACAAAACCAGGGCCTGTAGGACCTGCCTTGTTGATAGTGTTGTTTTTTTATTATTATAAATGTTTTATTATTTACCTCTCCACCACCCCCGCCTCTTCGAAGGACAAATATATATATATTTTTTTTTTTACAGCTTTTTTGCTACATTTACGTACATTTTACATATACATTTTACATACACATTTTGCATTCATGGTACTTTTATATAAGGCAGTCACACAACAATAATGCATTACCAAACATAAGATCTTTAATCCCAACCCTCAGCCCATCCCACCTATCACCATAGACCACCCTTGTTTGGTTTCCATGTGCCATATATTTTTCAATTGTGCTGTGATGTTTTACATACACTACCGTTCAAAAGTTTGGGGTCACTTCGAAATGTCCTTGTTTTTGAGAGAAAAGCTTCAGTTTTATTGCATCTTTAATCAGCTCAAACAGTTTTCAGCTGTGCTAACATAATTGCAAAAGGCTTTTCTAATGAGCAATTATCCTTTTAAAATGATAAACTTGGATTAGCTAACACAACGTGCCATTGGAACACAGGAGTGATGGTTGCTGATAATGGGCCTCTGTACACCTATGTAGATATTCCATTAAAAATCAACCTTTTCCAGCTACAATAGTCATTTACAACAATAAAAATGTCTACACTGTATTTCTGATCAATTTGATATTATTTTATTGGACAAAAAAATGTGCTTTTCTTTCGAAAACAAGGACATTTCGATGTGACCCCAAACTTTTAAACGGTAGTGTAAATTTTGAACTTTTCTAATCGTATAGTATCCACAGATTGTGAGCTAAAGATGAAAACCTTTCCTGCGAGTGTTATTATATTATTTTTTGACTAACTATGGCTTTCCGAATTGCCCAACACTACTATTTGTAAGGATCATTTTAAGTGCATGTTGTGATTTTTTAACCATTCCTGAACCTTTGACCAGAAACAATCTACAGTGTCTTGCGAAAGTATTCACCCCCCTTGGCATTTTTCTTATTTTGTTGTCTTACAACCCGGAATGAAAATAGATTTTTGGGAGGTTTGTATCATTTGATTTACACAACATGCCTACCACTTTGAAGATGCAAAATATTCTTTATTGTGAAACAAACAAGAAATAAGACAAAAAAACAGAAAACTTGAGCGTGCATAACTATTCACCCCCCCAAAGTCAATACTTTGTAGAGCCACCTTTTGCAGCAATTACAGCTGCAAGTCTCTTGGGGTATGTCTCTATAAGCTTGGCACATCTAGCCACTGGGATTTTTGCCCATTCTTCAAGGCAAAACTGCTCCAGCTCCTTCAAGATGGATGGGTTCCTCTGGCGTACAGCAATCTTTAAGTCATACCACAGATTCTCAATTGGATTGAGGTCTGGGCTTTGAAAAGGCCATTCCAAGACATTTAAATGTTTCCCATTACACCACTCGAGTGTTGCTTTAGCAGTATGCTTAGGGTCACTGTCCTGCTGGAAGGTGAACCTCCGCCCCAGTCTCAAATCTCTGGAAGACTTAAACAGGTTTCCCTCAAGAATTTCCCTGTATTTAGCGCCATCCATCAATTCCTTCAATTCTGACCAGTTTCCCAGTCCCCGCCAATGAAAAACATCCCCACAGCATGATGCTGCCACCACCATGCTTCACTGTGGCGAAGGTGTTCTCTGGGTGATGAGAGGTGTTGGGTTTGCACCAGACATAGCATTTTCCTTGATGGCCAAAAAGTTCAATTTTAGTCTCATCTGACCAGAGTACCTTCTTCCATATGTTTGGGGAGTCTCCCACATGCCTTCTGGAATCACCAAACATGTTTGCTTATTTTTTTCTTTAAGCAATGGCTTTTTTCTGGCCACTCTTCCGTAAAGCCCAGCTCTGTGGAGTGTATGGCTTAAAGTTGTCCTATGGACAGATACTACAATCTCCGCTGTGGAGCTTTGCAGCTCCTTCAGGGTTATCTTTGGTCTCTTTGTTGCCTCTCTGATTAATGCCCTCCTTGCCTGGTGTGTTTGTTTTGGTGGGCGGCCCTCTCTTGGCTGGTTTGTTGTGGTGCCATATTCTTTCCATTTTTTAATAATGGATTTAATGGTGCTCCGTGGGATGTTCAAAGTTTTTGATTTTTTTTTATAACCCAACCCTGATCTGTACTTCTCCACAACTTTGTCCCTGACCTGTTTGGAGAGCACCTTGGTCTTCATGGTGACGCTTTCTTGGTGGTGCCCCTTGCTTAGCGGTGTTGCAGACTTTGGGGCCTTTCAGAACATATACTGAGATCATGTGACAGATCATGTGACACTTAGATTGCACACAGGTGGACTTTTTTAAACTAATTATGTGACTTCTGAAAGTAATTGGTTGCATCAGATCTTATTTAGGAGCTTCATAGCAAAGGGGTGAATACATACGCACGCACCACTTTTCAGTTTTATTTTATTTTTTTAAACATTTTTTTAGTTTTCACTTCACCAATTTGGACTGTTTTGTGTATGTCTATTACATGAAATACAAATACAAATCCATTTAAATTACAGGTTGTAATGCACCAAAATAGGAAAAATGCCAAAGGGGGTGAATACTTTTGCAAGGCACTGTACATAGGGGCAATACCAGAATAAATGATCTACTGATTCTGTCTCTTCGCAGCAAAATCTACAGAGCTGAGACTGTTGTATGCCCCATATATATAGCATTCTGTTCGTGGCAAGAATTTTATATAATAATTTAATTGAAAAACTCAAAGTGTTGAATCAAGTGTCGTTTTTTGTACCAGTTCATATGCAATGGAATCGGTACAATGAAAATCTCTTCCCATTTATTTTTCAACCTGTATGGCGCAGCTGTCAACATTTTTGTCCTCTAATGAAATTGGTATATTTTTCTATTTATACCAGTTCCTTTCAGCCAATTTGTATCTTTAATATATGGCAGGCAAACAAGTTCCCTACCTCCTCCCTTTTCCACTTGCCTCCATTTTTGTGGTAATGCTGCAATCAGTTGGTTATACATTTGGAGCAGATATTCCCATATATTTTCGATAACTGCGTATGTGACATAACTCCCCCGTTTCTATTCATAATATCATTAATAAATATAATTTTACAAAAATCCAGAAATAATGTTTTTTTATTAATCAGTATATTATAGTTTAACCATGACATTTATTGTAATATTTATTCTATATTTTCTGGAGGATAAAACTGAAATTGTAACAAGCTTTGTATGGCTTGTTTAAGAAAGGGTGATACTTTAAACTATAATTGATTTTCAATTAGTCGGAATTGAGAAGTTGTAATCTGTATGAAGGCAAAAAGGCAATTTTTGAACAAAGGATGAGCCTTTCTTAATAATCTACTGGAGATCCATTTTGGGTTTAAGTATAACTTATGTATGAGTGATGCTTTTACTGAGAGGTTTAAAGCTTTAATATTTAATAATTTTAGCCACCCAAACTCATATTCATTATATAAATAGGTATGTTTAATTTTGGCATGTTTATTTTTGTCAAATATTGTTGTCAGTCCGCTAGGGACCTGTTTTAATATATTAAGTGTGTATGTTTATCCTGTGTTAACATTTAGTTAGCTAGTAAATAAATAATTCAACCAATTTGTGTATTACTGAGTCATAAGTAAGGCTCAAGTTTTTGCAGATGCAAGGTTACTGGACTGTTCAGAATGATGGTATGATACGAGGTTATGATTAATAAGTTGACTGTTTATGGATGGGATAGGTAAAAACAATTAGAGCTTAATTCGGGAGATGGTAACTTTTTAAAGAACCGCTCTCGTGGTGCCCCAGATCCTAGTGAGTTAATTGTTACACGATTAATTTAATCGGGTAACAATTAAACATAGTTAGTTGATTAGATAAGTAACAGTCATCAGATTAATGAAAGTAAATTAATGACAGGCCCCTTAGATAAGCCTTCATTGATTCCCATAATGTTGTAGGAAACATTCCAGGGGTTTGATTAAGCTTGAGGAATAGCCCAATTTGAGATTATATAAAAGCAACAAAGGTTTCTTCTGATAGGCGTAGTGAGTTAAGCCGCCAAGGGCAATAATTAGGCTGTGTATTTGGTATAAGTAGTTTCATAGTAAGAGGAGAATTAAACAAAATAACTATTGCTTGGTAATCACACTCCGTGATAAGAGGCAGAAATCTATTGTCTAGGAAAAAGTAGTCTATAGGCGAGAAGGTCTTATGAACTGGCGAGGAAAAAGAATACTCCCTAGGTGTGGGATTACAGAAACACCACGCATCAGATATGCCATATGTCTTAAGAAATAGCTTAATTATGGATACTGTCTTTGATGAAGATGATACCGTAGGAGAGCTACAATCCAGATTGGGCGACAGTACACAATTCATATCACCACCTAGTATTAGATGGTGTGTGTCCATATTTGGTCATCGAGAAAATACATTTGTGAAGACTGAACTGTTATTCCAGTTTGGTGCATAAATGTTAGCCAAGATAACAGCTGTATTATGCAGTCTTCCTACTACAATAATGAAACGGCCTGCTGAGTCTGCCTCTACACTTGACATTGCGAACGGTATGTTTTTGCCAATTAAAATGGCTTCTCCTCAAGTTTTAGAATGAAAATTGGAATGATATGATTGACTGACCCACCCTCCTTTAAACGAGAATGGTTGAAAGTGCGGAGATGTGTCTCCTGAAGAAAGGCGATATCTACTTTAAGGTGATTTGAATCGCCAAATAGGGGAACATTCAGCCATTTGCTTCGTCCGACCTCGGTAGAATGTTTGCCTTTACCAAGGCCATCGCCTTATAGTGGTCTTGGAACTCTTTCTCGGTGCCGTTGTATGTTATACGGAGCCAGGCAGGAAAAGCCAAACCGTATCGAATGTTGGTCCGTCCACGGAGCAGACTCTTAACATCGTTGACAGCGGCATGTCACAAGCAATGCTGGGGGCATCGTCTGGGAAGATCGTCTGGGAAGATATAGGTGCTTCATTGCATCGAAGTGGGCCAAATTCTCTGACACGCTGAAGAACATCAATACAATCCTGATAGAAGTGTAGTTAAGCCACAATGATGCAAGGTTTTCTGCCAGGCTTTCTTGCTTCATAGCCCCGATGTGAGTGGTCTACAAGAACGTCTTTATCCATTTTGAGGGCTTCCTTCAGTAACTTTAAGACCAATGAAGCAGAACTCGATCCCGGGTCCTCAGCTACACCCATGATCCTGATGTTGGATCTTTGCATATAACCTTGTAAATGTATGCATTGTTCCTTAAGGCTAGCCACGTCAGTTTCGAGCTTCTTAACCATGGTTTGTAACGTAGTCATGTCGTCCGAACATGCTGACAAGCCTTGTTCCATGTCAGACAGTCATCTTAACTGTATCCAGTTCAGTACGAACCATTGCTGTGTGCTTTGCGAGTTCATTCTTGACTGCTTGTAACTCCTCACTGAGCGCCTCCTTGAGTTCCGACTTGAGTATAGATGAAATGTCAGGTCTGAGGGCAGCAAGAATCACGGCCTTTAAATCCTCTGTGTTCATTTTTTCGCCAAGCCGAGGGGAGGAGCCGCTGTTCCCACTTGTTGAAGAACTCAAGCTCCTCGTCTTGGGCCAGGTGATTTCTCTTTTGTCAGTGACTCCGCTGAACTTTTGCAGGTTATGCGCCACTTACGCATTAAAACCAAAATAAAAGTTTAACAAAGTAAAGCACGTCATTCAAATGCTGTGTTTCCAAGATCTTTTTGGGTCAAAGCGCAAAGGAAGTATTAAATAAATGCAATTTCAGTAGGAGCTCGGAAAACGTGACCTACTTCATGGCTTGCTCATTAGCATGTGTTTGAGGTGAGTAGCCT
Organism: Salmo trutta; assembly: GCF_901001165.1. Lineage (NCBI taxonomy): Eukaryota > Metazoa > Chordata > Actinopteri > Salmoniformes > Salmonidae > Salmo > Salmo trutta. Next base: position 34,743,034 of record NC_042986.1, on the reverse strand, counting down.
TGAACAAGGTTTGGCTTGTGCGAGCCGGAACTGCTCATAGGAGCAGGAGCCTATCTCCTGTTTCTGTAGCGTGAGGCAGCTTGATCTACAGGACACTATTTTATCGCAGGGCCTATCGCAGGGCCTATCACAGGGCCTATCGCAGGGCCTATCGCAGGGCCTATCGCAGGGCCTATCGCAGGGCTTATCGCTGGGTGTTTGGGGAGGTGAGTGGAAATGTACTGTGGCACCTGGGTTATATGCACACTGGGCTGGTGGGTGACAGGGAGATGACCATTAAACAACTGGCAAGGGAGAAATGTGTATATGGTAGGGGGTAAAGAGAGTGTTGGGCAGGGGGGTTGAGTGGGGTATGATTTGTGTGTGTACCCTTCAGTGTGGAGAGAGAGAGAGAGAGAGAGAGAGAGAGAGATACAGAGAGAGAGAGAGAGAGAGACACAGAGAGAGAGAGAGAGAGAGAGAGAGAGAGAGAGAGAGAGAGAGAGAGTAAGATGTCTGTAGTTAGATTCTGGGTGATGAGATACTTTAATGACCTGTCAGGAATGATTTGTGTATCTTGTTCACAGCTGAGGAAATGTGAGGTAAAACTTTACCTCAGCCATATGATGCATAGCCTTCATATTGCCTTCCAATTAGATGGTGCCAATCTTTCCCATTAATTTGGGATTGAGACATGGAGATTTCTGCTCTACATAACAGATGGTGTGGAAAATGGATTTAGCTCAACTTTAGTTCACTTTTGAGGCATAAAAAACACACAAATAATATGATTTATGACATTATTTGCATAATCTTACTGTAGCTATATGATTATATCAATTTATTTCTACAGCCATTGTAATTTTTCTTGTCAGGACTTTCCAGTGTTTATTTCTTCTATATTATAAATATATAAAAAAACATACGTTTTCAAAGTCATAGATGGTTTCATCATCATCACCCTGATAGGCTTGTCAAATGGGTGGCCAATGAAACCTTTATAAGAGAGAGGTTAGACAGCGCTGGAAGATACAGTGTAGTCTGAGTAGTGTCCAATGAGCTTGCAGTGACGTCCGTCAAGTGAACCTCCAGACTCATTTGGAACGCTGCAGAACTCTCACTGATGATAACCCGTAATTGATAAAATATACATTTTCATTGTCTTCTCATTGACATCACAATCACACAGTTTTTAGAATACATTTTGTGTTGTTATGATACTCATGTGGAAATATCTACAGGAAACTGACAAAAGAACGAAAACCAACATAAAGTGTCTTAATAGGGTGTTGGGCCACCACCAGCCAGAACAACTTCAATGCACCTTGGCATAGATTCTAAGTGTCTGGAACTCTATTGGAGGGACGCGACACCATTCTTCCATGAGAAATTACATCATTTGGTGTTTTGTTGATGGTGGTGGAAAACGCTGTCTCAGGAGCCGTTCCAGAATCTTCCATTAATGTTCAAATCGGTTGAGATCTGGTGACTGAGACACACGCACTCACACACACACTTTAAACCCCCTATGCTTCTTTGAGACCCCTCTTTCAAAGTCATTGAGACCTATTATTCTAGGTAGCCAGCTGGGCATTATTATATACGTTACCCTAAGCATGATGGGATGTTTTAATTGCTTAATAAACCGGCTTTCAATATACTTTGTATCCCTCATTTACTGAAGTGTTTCCTTTTATTTGGTCAGTTACCTGTAGGTTTCAACTCAGTTTGAGGTGAGAAATACTGAATACGTCCCCATGGCATATCAGACATCTTATTAACAAAGGCCTTTGTCTTTGGAGGTGAATGTTTGACATTTCGACCTTACATAAATAAGGGTCTATCTTTTCTGCCGCCATGACAGAGGCACGCACGCACGCACGCACACACTCACGCACGCACGCACGCCCACACACACACACACACACACACACACACACACACACACACACACACACACACACACACACACACACACACACACACACACACACACACACATACACACACACACACACACAAACACACAAACACACACAAACCATTTAACCTTCCACAAGACCTGATAAGGCCTAGACAAACAGGAAACTAAAGTGTATCTGAATAATCCTGGTGCATCCTGGTCATTAAAAATGGGTTGTGGCCTTTCTAATAGGCCTACAATATTCTTTTAATTATTGCTTGAGCAGTCTCTAAGATCATATTTGGTTGGGATCGTTGCAAAATACTTACTTTGGATAAAGCAGCTGTTAGCTAGAAGGCTAACCATAGCTAGCCAAAGAGCATTTTACTGTTTGAAGTTGTTGTGATTTTTAACTATAATGCAGTTGATTGGTGACAATGACACAAACATATTTTAAACAGGGCATTCATACGCGCCTTATTGTCCAAAAGTAGTGCGACATGTAAATCTGGCCTTACTTTTCTGGGTGCATCAGGATTCCTCTGTGTTGTCACCCATGGCAAGAACATGGTGAACACCATCACCTCAACCAACTCCTCTTCCTCCACCACCAACACCACCACCAACTCCTCCTCCACCACCACCACCACAACCAGCTCCTCCACAACCACCAACTCCTCCTCCTCCAACACCACCTCCTCCTCCTCCAACACCACCACCACCACCTCTCTTCCTCCAACACCACCACCACCTCCTCCTCCTCCACCACCACCACCTCCTCCTACTCCAACACCACCACCACCTCCACCTCCACCTCCTCCTCCACCACCACTACCACCAACACCACTACAACCAGCTCCTCCACAACCACCACCTCCAACTCCACCTCCTCCAACACCACCACCACCACCTCTCTTCCTCCAACACCACCACCACCACCTCCTCCTCCACCACCACCACCTCCTCCTACTCCAACACCACCACCACCTCCACCTCCTCCACCACCACCTTCACCTCATCCTCCAAAACCACCACCACCACCACCTCGTCCTCCAAAACCACCACCAGCTCCTCCTCAAACACCTCCACCTCCTCCTCCAACATCACCACCACCTCCACCTCCAACTGCTCCTCCAACACCACCACCACCTCCTCCTCCAACACTACCACCACCTCCTCTTCCAACACAACCAACACCTCCAACACCACCATAACCTCCTCCTCCAACACCAACACCACCAACCCTCCTCCTCCAACACCTCCACCTCCACCTCATCCTCCAACACCACCACCACCTCCTCCTCCAACACCACCACCACCACCACCTCCAACACCACCACCACCTCCTCCTCCAACATCACCACCACCTCCAACTCCTCCTCCAACACCACCACCACCTCCAACTCCTCCTCCAACACCACCACCACCACCACCACCACCACCTCCTCCTCCAACACCACCACCTCCTCCTCCTCCTCCAACACCCCCACCTCCATCACCATCTCCTCCTCCTCCACCTCCAACACCACCACCACCTCCTCCTTCTCCTCCACCTCCAACACCACCACCACCTCCTCCTCCAAAACCACCACCACCACCTCCTCCTCCAACACCACCCCCACCTCCACCTCCACCTCCTCCTCCAACACCACCTCCTCCTCCAACACCACCACCACCACCACCGCCACCTCCTCTTCCAACACCACCACCACCTCCAACACCACCACCACCTACAACACCACCATAACCTCCTCCTCCAACACCAACACCACCTCCACCAACACCACCACCCCCTCCTCCTCCAACACCACCATCACCACCACCACCTCCAACACCACCACCACCTCCTCCAACACCACCACCACCTCCAACTCCTCCTCCAACACCACCACCACCACCTCCTCCTCCTCCAACACCCCCACCTCCATCACCATTTCCTCCTCGTCCTCCAACACCACCTCCAACACCACCACCTCCTCCTAAAACACCACCACCACCACCACCTCCTCCTCCAACACCACCACCACCACCTCCACCTCCTCCTCCAACACCACCACTACCTCCTCCTCCAACACCTCCACCTCCTCATCCAACACCACCTCCACCTCCTCCTCCAGCACCACGACCACCTCCACCTCCTCTTCCAACACCACCACCACAACCTCCTCCTCCAACACCACCACCACCATCTCCTCCTCCTCCAACACAACCTCCACCTCCTCCTCCAACACCACCACCTCCTCCAACACCACCACCACCACCTCCTCCTCCAAACACCCCCACCTCCACCACCACCTCCTCCTCCTCCTCCTCCAACACCACCACCACCACCTCCTCTCCTCCATCACCACCACCACCACTTCCTCCTCCTCCACCTCAAACACCCCCTCCTCCACCTCCACCTCCTCCTCCAACACCACCACCACCACCTCCTCCTCCAACACCACCACCACCACCACCACCAGCACCATCACCTCCACCACCTCCACCTACTCCACCACCTCCACCACCTCCTCCTTCTCCACCACCACCTCCACCACCACCACCCCCCCCCCCACCATCACCACCTCCTTCTACCCCACCACTTCCAACACCATGATCAGAGAGGACACTACACAGGGACACACCTGGGGGACATTATACAAGGACACCCCAAGGACATTTCAAATGGAATAGAAAACAGGAACATGGGGAATATATGACAGTTTCTGAAGCATGTACAAGGTAATTCCATGAAGTGTCAACACCTGATTGATTTCACCCAAAGGGGAACACTTTGATGTAGAGAGCAGAGACCTCCCATAGGGTAACATAAGCCTATGATTGACAGCCCATGAAAGCCCCACCCATAATGCAGTGTAGGAGCCTCTGTGTCCTCCTTGGTAAGGTCATCTGAAGGTCATGACAGAAACATCCCCTTATACTGAGATCAGGGTACAAACTGCTCACTTACATGAACAGTTGATCTATGGCAGGCTTAAAGGATGTATTTTTAGTGTGAGTGTGTGCATGCGTGCATGTGTCTGTTATAGGACTGTAATCCAGCAAACCCATCTCATCTGTACCTCTCTCCTGTTGCTCAGACACAGGGCCAATTGGCATTCATCTGGCTACTACAGAGCAGACTGCGTGATCTCCTGTGTACAAATCTCATTTGTCACAGGATTTACAGATAATATAAGGTGTGTGTGTGTGTGTGTGTGTGTGTGATGGGCTCTGGCCCTGCGATTGGATCTTTTTTCTTCTGGTGTCCTTCATATTTTCAATTGTCTTGGAATGAATTCCATCTGAGTGACTGTGTGGGTGAAGGGACAAAAAAGCTATTAGAGCGTTTGATTCATCGTATCACTCTGTTGCCCGTGGGAAATCAAATGAAATCATTGTTTCCGTTAAAAGCAGCCGTTTTCTGTGTTTGAGAGAGGATCCAGCCTCTCTCTCTCTCATTCCCTCTCTCTCTCTCTCTCTCTCTCTCTCTCTCTCTCGGGTGCTAATACAATCAGGACAATATGAAAATACTGCAGCATTCTGTGTCTCCAAAAACACTGGTCTGCACATCATACTAATGAGGATAGATAGCATTCTGTTTTTCTCCCCGACCTCACAAGCACTAACAAAAACAGTGCTTTATGAATCCCGCTGAATGAAAAATAGCCAACATAAATCAGACTCACTGCTGATGGATGCTGAAGCAGATGTGTTGTCATAATTTGTAAAAGGCTGAGAAAGAGCTCCTTTGATGATGAATGTTAGTGTATGATTCAAAGCTACAGTATAGTTAAATAATAATGCCTGAAAGGGTGTGGTATATGGCCAATTGTCACGCCCTGACCATAGAGAGCCCTTGTTTCTCTATGGTGTAGTAGGTCAGGGCGTGACTAGGGGGTAATCTAGTTTAATATTTCTATGTTGTGTTCTAGTTTTATTTTCTAGGTTGGTGTTTTGTATGATTCCCAATTAGAGGCAGCTGGTAATCGTTGTCTCTAATTGGGGATCATATTTAAGTAGTTAATTTTCCCACCTTTGTTTGTGGGATATTGTTTTGTGTTTGTGCCTGTGCACCACGTAGTCATGTTTAGTTGTTCGTTTATTTGTTTTTGCTTGAAGTTTCACTTTGGAATAAAGATGTGGAACTCTACACACGCTGCACCTTGGTCCTGTTCTTACGACAACCGTGACAGCAATATACCATGGCTAAGGGTTGGCACAAAGCAATGCGGAGTGCCTGGACACAGCCCTTAGCCGTGGTATATTGGCCATATATCACAAACCCCCGAGGTGCCCTATTGCTATTATAAACTGGTTACCAACGTAATTAGAGCAGTAAAAATACATGTTTTGTCATACCCGTTGTATACGGTCTGATATACCATGTCCGGTAGCCTATCAGCATTCAGAGCTCGAACCACCCAGTTTATAATTAAAACTAACAGACAACTAACACCTTTGTCTTTCTTGCACTAACACTGGCATTTGTATTTTATTACTACCACTAACTTTGATGATTTGAGAAAACATGTTTTACTTACTACGACTGTGATATGTGGTTGTCTTACCTAGCCGTAAGTCACTATGGATAAAAGCATCTGCTAAATTACTAAAATACAAATGTAACGCAAAACCCATTCTGGTGACCTTTGACTCTCTTTAACATTCACAGTTCAACCAGACAATAGCCTGCTCTTATTCCTGTCTAACCCAATGCCCCAGTGCATTACTATACAATCTCACAGCGCCAGTGTCATTACTGGATAAACAAGGTCTGTCCTGAATGCCCAGCCAACCTCATCTCTTTCAGATGGAGACACTCACCTGAGAGTGTCCTTCCCCTGTTTCAGACACGCAGACAGACCTGGGGCCGCGCGCCTGGGACATTGGGCTGTGACCTGTGTGTTATGGTGTGGCGGCCCTCTCGCCTCTTCAATCACTGCTGCATGTGTGGCCGCCATGCTGGAAATAGGCTATTTCACACAGGAGATGAGAGGCTAATCTACCTGTAATTACTGTCACTGGATATACACACACACACCACACACCACACACCACACACCACAAACACATGCACATCCTGCTTATGCCAGCCTCTGTGTGTGTGTGTGTGCGCGTGTGTGTGTGTGTGTGTGTGTGTGTGTGTGTGTGTGTGTGTGTGTGTGTGTGTGTGTGTGTGTGTGTGTGTGTGTGTGTGTGTGTGTGTGTGTGTGTGTGTGTGTGTGTGTGTGTGTGTCAGTTTTGAAATGCTGCATATCTATGTGCGAGTGTGTTACTCTTTCCTCTGATAAAAGCCTACAGGTCTATATGAAGGCTGTTTGATAAATCACACAGTCCCATTTTCCTCCTCCAGACAGTGGAGTTATGTTGGGTTCCTTTTGTTATTCTCCTGCTGAAATAGACCATTACATTACAGACCCCCTCTGCTGCCTGCGACTCAGAGAGAGAGTACAGAGTGGTGCTGATGATTTAGCTCTCTCTCTCTCACCCTCCTTCCCTCTTTCCTTCCTTCACTTCCTCCCTCCCTTTGTCTGAAGACTAGCTCTTGCTTTGGGCCAGACCAGTTCTGATGAATGGAAAACAGCCTTGATGAAAGTGGACATTCCGAAGAGAAATAGCAGCAGCCATGCCATCCGTTCAGCTAGAAACACTCACACAGGTCAGCTGGTGTTCTGTTGCTCGTTTGGAAGGAGGATGTCATTTAAATGATCCATTCAAATATAACGGAGCAAAGAGGACTGCCAGTGGCCAGTAATTGGGTATCTTTCTTCAAGCGACTGGAATGATAATAATCTCTAATACGACTATGAACATTTCTGTTTGGAACAATTTAGGAGTCTGAATAAAACACTCACCCCATTGTCGTTAAGCATGTTGATACACTATGGAACATCTGAGCTTGTCATTCGCTAGCAAGGTACTTTGCTTCAAGATACTTTGCTAGATCTGCACTCAAGACAAGCAAAACATGACAGCAATTGTTCACACAGATTTTTTATACAGATTGGGATTTGCAGTATTGTGTGTCTCCAACTATCATGTGCTATCAACATATTTGTTTAGTAGACTGCCTCAGTGGGTGTAGTGATGCGGGGCGTCCATCCTTCCTACCTGTAGGCTAACAGCATGTTACATCATATACTCTACTACAGTACAACAATCCTTCCTACCTGTAGGCTAACATCATATGTTACATCATATACTCTACTACAGTACAACAATCCCTCCTACCTGTAGGCTAACAGCATATGTTACAACATCATATACTCTACTACAGTACAACAATCCTTCCTACCTGTAGGCTAACAGCATGTTACATCATATACTCTACTACAGTACAACAATCCCTCCTACCTGTAGGCTAACATCATATGTTACATCATATACTCTACTACAGTACAACAATCCCTCCTACCTGTAGGCTAACAGCATATGTTACAACATCATATACTCTACTACAGTACAACAATCATTCCTACCTGTAGGCTAACAGCATATGTTACAACATCATATACTCTACTACAGTACAACAATCATTCCTACCTGTAGGCTAACATCATATGTTACAACATCATATACTCTACTACAGTACAACAATCCTTCCTACCTGTAGGCTAACATCATATGTTACAACATCATATACTCTACTACAGTACAACGACTCCCTGGGGGAGATGTAAATGTTTAATGGCAGTGAAATTGGCCTGTCATTTCTGAGTGCTAACGCCCTGGATTATTCATGAATACAGTAATAATGTTTCTCAGACTTCATCTTACTTTTTCTGTGCAAAGCATGCAGGCGTTTTACAGTGTGTCGTATAGGGGTTCAGGTTGAAATCATTACACTCAGGCATACACACTAACGCTACAGCAGTCACCAGATTAAGTGTCATACTGATTGTTGACACTTTTGTTCATGTCAAATGTCTCATCTTAATAATAATCCCCATTAATAGTTAATTTGATAATCATCGTCTGGATTCTGAAAGATTAGATTAAGCATTACTAAATTCATTAATCTGAAGAACTGTTTTACTGTTAATGCTTACTACCTTGCAGCCATCTCTAAATCTCTCTCCACAGTCATAGCCCAAGGGTAGAGGCCAACCACAACACTCTCTCTCTCTCTCTCACACACACACACACACACACACACACACACACACACACACACACACGCACAGAGAGAGAGAGAGAGAGAAGCACCAGTCCCAGTCTCTCTCATGCATCAGCGTTACACACCAAGAGATCAATGACAGCTGTAGCTCCCTCCCTCCCTCCACCCACCCACCCACCCTCCCTCCCTCCCTCCCTCCCTCCCTCCCTCCTTCCCTATATCCACCCTACTCCCTCCATCCATTCACCTCCCTCCCTCCCTCCCTCCCTCCCTCCCTCCCTCCCTATATCCACCCTACTCCCTCCATCCATTCACCTCCCTCCCTCCCTCCCTCCATCCATCCACCCACCCTCCCTCCCTCCCTCCATCCACCCACCCTCCCTCCCTCCCTCCCTCCATCCATCCACCCACCCTCCCTCCCTCCCTCCCTCCCTCCCTCCCTCCACCCATTCATCCATCTACCCTTGTCCCTCCCTCCCTCCAGCCACCCTCCATCCACCCTCTTCCCTCCATCCAACCTCCATTCACCGTCCTCTGTCTGTATCACAGCTCTAATGAAGTATTAATATGCAGCCACTCATTCTACACAAGCAATGAAATGTTAATTGATGACGTTATCAGTTCCAGAAATCTTGATGGATGTTCTTTCTAAGAGCACCCCTTTCATTATAACAGGTGCTCTTTCCCCAAACATAGCTGTTTGAATACACACTCTTTGTCTGAAATGCCTGTAACACATTTATATTTTGGCATTGCATAACATCAATAGTTTATATATTCACCATTAAGTGCCTGGAAAACCTCCCGCATACCCAGCTTATTCAAAACATGAACTCATTTTTGGCTTTGAATTCTTCCCCACCTCAGCCACCCTCTCTCCCTCCCCCTTCTCGATCAGTGCTTACCAACAAGGTTGCCAAGCACCAGTTGCTAAGTAACCGTCAGCACCGAGTGTTCTACTAACGGCTGTCACACTAATTCTATGTCAGAGCTAAAAATAGCAAGGCGTTTGATTTATCCCCCATCTGGATTGACAGAAATTGCCTGAACAGAAGGAATGTTGTGGTCTAAGAATAGATGGTATGAGTATCAATCCCCAGAACTGGGGAATGGGGATTACTATAACCCCCCAGCACTGGGGAATGGGGATGATTATAACCCCCCAGCACTGGGTAATGGGGATTACTATAACCCCCCAGCACTGGGGAATGGGGATTACTATAACCCCCCAGCACTGGGTAATGGGGATTACTATAACCCCCCAGCACTGGGGAATGGGGATGGCTATAACCCCCCAGCACTGGGTAATGGGGATTACTATAACCCCCCAGCACTGGGGAATGGGGATAACTATAACCCCCCAGCACTGGGGAATGGGGATGGTTATAACCCCCCAGCACTGGGTAATGGGGATTACTATAACCCCCCAGCACTGGGGAATGGGGATAACTATAACCCCCCAGCACTGGGGAATGGGGATGGCTATAACCCCCCAGCACTGGGTAATGGGGAATACTATAACCCCCCAGCACTGGGGAATGGGGATGGCTATAACCCCCCAGCACTGGGGAATGGGGATTACTATAACCCCCCAGCACTGGGGAATGGGGATTACTATAACCCCCATTCACTGGGGAACATGGATGATTATAACCCCCCAGCACTGGGGAATGGGGATGGCTATAACCCCACAGAACTGGAGAATGGGGATGGCTATAACCCCCATTCACTGGGGAACATGGATGATTATAACCCCCCAGCACTGGGGAATGGGGATGGCTATAACCCCACAGCACTGGGGAATGGGGATGGCTATAACCCACCAGCACTGGGGAATGGGGATGGCTATAACCCACCATCACTAGGTAAAGAGATGGCTATAACCTACCAGCACTGGGTGATGTAAATGGCTATAACCCACAAGCAGTGGGTAATGGGAATGGATGTAACCCACCAACACTGGGGAATGGGGATGGCTGTAACCCACCATCACTAGGTAAAGGGATGGCTATAACCCACCAGCACCAGGTAATGTGGTTTGCTATAACCCACCATCACTGGGAAATGGGGATGGCTATAACCCCTCAGCACTGGGTAATTTGGATGGCTATAACCCCTCAGCACTGGGTAATGGGGATGGCTATAACATGTCAGCACTGGGTAATGGGGATGGCTATAACATGTCAGCACTGGGTAATGGGGATGGCTATAACCCACCATCACTAGGTAAAGAGATGGCTATAACCTGTCAGCACTGGGTAATGTGGATGGCTATAACCCCTCAGCACTGGGTAATGTGGATGGCTATAACATGTCAGCACTGGGTAATGGGGATGGCTATAACATGTCAGCACTGGGTAATGGGGATGGCTATAACCCACCAGCTCTGGGGATGGGGATTGGGATCGTTTTACCCACCAGCACTGGGTAATGGTGTTCGGGATGGCTATAACCCACCGGCACATGGTAATGGGAATTGCTTTAACCCACCAGCACTGGGGAATGGGAATTGCTTTAACCCACCAACACTGGGTAATGGGGATGGGGATGGCTATAACCCACCAGCACTGGGGAATGGGGATGGCTATAACCCTCCAGCACTGGGTAATGGGATGGCTATAACCCACCAGAACTGGGGAATGGGGATTACTATAACCCCCCAGCACTGGGTAATGGGATGGCTATAACCCCCCAGCACTGGGTAATGGGGATGGCTATAACCCCCATTCACTGGGGAACATGGATGATTATAACCCCCCAGCACTGGGGAATGGGGATGGCTATAACACCCCAGCACTGGGTAATGGGGATGGCTATAACCCACCATCATAACGAAAATGGATGGCTATAACCCACATCACCAGGTAAAGGGATGGCTATAACCCACCAGCACTGGTAATGGGAATTGCTTTAACCCACCAGCACTGGGGAATGGGGATGGCTATAACCCACCATCACTAGGTAAAGAGATGGCTATAACCTACCAGCACTGGGTGATGTAAATGTCTATAACCCCTGAGCACTGGGTAATGGTGATGACTATAACCCACAAGCAGTGGGTAATGGGAATGGCTGTAACCCACCAGCACTGGGGAATGGGGATGGCTGTAACCCACCATCACTAGGTAAAGGGATGGCTATAACCAACCAGCACTGGGTAAGGTGGATGGCTGTAACCCACCAGCACTGGGAAATGGGGATGGCTATAACCCACCATCACTAAGTAAAGGGATGGCTATAACCCACCAGCACCAGGTAATGTGGTTTGCTATAACCCCCCAGCACTGGGAAATGGGGATGGCTATAACCCCTCAGCACTGGGTAATTTGGATGGCTATAACCCACCAGCACCAGGTAATGTGGTTTGCTATAACCCCCCAGCACTGGGAAATGGGGATGGCTATAACCCCTCAGCACTGGGTAATTTGGATGGCTATAACCCACCATCACTAGGTAAAGAGATGGCTATAACCTGTCAGCACTGGGTAATGTGGATGGCTATAACCCACCAGTAATGGGTAATGGGGATGGCTATAACATGTCAGCACTGGGTAATGGGGATGGCTATAACCCACCAGCTCTGGGGATGGGGATTGGGATCGTTTTACCCACCAGCACTGGGTAATGGGGTTCGGGATGGCTATAACCCACCGGCACATGGTAATGGGAATTGCTTTAACCCACCAGCACTGGGGAATGGGAATTGCTTTAACCCACCAACACTGGGTAATGGGGATGGGGATGGCTATAACCCATGAGCACTGGGGAATGGGGATGGCTATAACCCTCCAGCACTGGGTAATGGGATGGCTGTAACCCACCAGAACTGGGGAATGGGGATTACTATAACCCCCCAGCACTGGGGAATGGGGATGGCTATAACCCCCCAGCACTGGGTAATGGGGATTACTATAACCCCCCAGCACTGGGGAATGGGGATGGCTATAAGCCCCCAGCACTGGGTAATGGGGATGGCTATAACCCCCATTCACTGGGGAACATGGATGATTATAACCCCCCAGCACTGGGGAATGGGGATGGCTATAACCCCACAGAACTGGGGAATGGGGATGGCTATAACTCCCATTCACTGGGGAACATGGATGATTATAACCCCCCAGCACTGGGGAATGGGGATGGCTATAACCCCACAGCACTGGGGAATGGGGATGGCTATAACCCACCATCATAACGAAAATGGATGGCTATAACCCACATCACCAGGTAAAGGGATGGCTATAACCTACCAGCACTGGGTGATGTAAATGTCTATAACCCCTCAGCACTGGTAATGGTGATGACTATAACCCCTGAGCACTGGGTAATGGGGATGGCTATAACCCACAAGCAGTGGGTAATGGGAATGGCTGTAACCCACCAGCACTGGGGAATGGGGATGGCTGTAACCCACCATCACTAGGTAAAGGGATGGCTATAACCAACCAGCACTGGGTAAAGGGATGGCTATAACCCACCATCACTAAGTAAAGGGATGGCTATAACCCACCAGCACCAGGTAATGTGGTTTGCTATAACCCCCAGCACTGGGAAATGGGGATGGCTATAACCCCTCAGCACTGGGTAATTTGGATGGCTATAACCCACCATCACTAGGTAAAGAGATGGCTATAACCTGTCAGCACTGGGTAATGTGGATGGCTATAACCCACCAGTAATGGGTAATGGGGATGGCTATAACATGTCAGCACTGGGTAATGGGGATGGCTATAACCCACCAGCTCTGGGGATGGGGATTGGGATCGTTTTACCCACCAGCACTGGGTAATGGGGTTCGGGATGGCTATAACCCACCGGCACATGGTAATGGGAATTGCTTTAACCCACCAGCACTGGGGAATGGGAATTGCTTTAACCCACCAACACTGGGTAATGGGGATGGGGATGGCTATAACCCATGAGCACTGGGGAATGGGGATGGCTATAACCCTCCAGCACTGGGTAATGGGATGGCTATAACCCACCAGAACTGGGGAATGGGGATTACTATAACCCCCCAGCACTGGGTAATGGGATGGCTATAACCCCCCAGCACTGGGTAATGGGGATTACTATAACCCCCCAGCACTGGGTAATGGGGATGGCTATAACCCCCCAGCACTGGGTAATGGGAATTACTACAACCCCCCAGCACTAGGGAATGGGGATTACTATAACCCCCCAGCACTGGGGAATGGGGATTACTATAACCCCCCAGAACTGGGTAATGGGGATGGCTATAACCCCCATTCACTGGGGAACATGGATGATTATAACCCCCCAGCACTGGGGAATGGGGATGGCTATAACCCCACAGAACTGGGGAATGGGGATGGCTATGACCCCCATTCACTGGGGAACATGGATGATTATAACCCCCCAGCACTGGGGAATGGGGATGGCTATAACCCCACAGCACTGGGGAATGGGGATGGCTATAACCCACCATCATAACGAAAATGGATGGCTATAACCCACATCACCAGGTAAAGGGATGACTATAACCCCCCAGCACTGGGTAATGGGGATGGCTATAACCCACAAGCAGTGGGTAATGGGAATGGCTGTAACCCACCAGCACTGGGGAATGGGGATGGCTGTAACCCACCATCACTAGGTAAAGGGATGGCTATAACCAACCAGCACTGGGTAAGGCGGATGGCTTTAACCCACCATCACTAAGTAAAGGGATGGCTATAACCCACCAGCACCAGGTAATGTGGTTTGCTATAACCCCCCAGCACTGGGAAATGGGGATGGCTATAACCCCTCAGCACTGGGTAATTTGGATGGCTATAACCCACCATCACTAGGTAAAGAGATGGCTATAACCTGTCAGCACTGGGTAATGTGGATGGCTATAACCCACCAGTAATGGGTAATGGGGATGGCTATAACATGTCAGCACTGGGTAATGGGGATGGCTATAACCCACCAGCTCTGGGGATGGGGATTGGGATCGTTTTACCCACCAGCACTGGGTAATGGGGTTCGGGATGGCTATAACCCACCGGCACATGGTAATGGGAATTGCTTTAACCCACCAGCACTGGGGAATGGGAATTGCTTTAACCCACCAACACTGGGTAATGGGGATGGGGATGGCTATAACCCTCCAGCACTGGGTAATGGGATGGCTATAACCCACCAGAACTGGGGAATGGGGATTACTATAACCCCCCAGCACTGGGTAATGGGATGGCTATAACCCCCCAGCACTGGGTAATGGGGATTACTATAACCCCCCAGCACTGGGGAATGGGGATGGCTATAACCCCCCAGCACTGGGTAATGGGGATTACTATAACCCCCCAGCACTGGGGAATGGGGATGGCTATAAGCCCCCAGCACTAGGGAATGGGGATTACTATAACCCCCCAGCACTGGGTAATGGGGATGGCTATAACCCCCATTCACTGGGGAACATGGATGATTATAACCCCCCAGCACTGGGGAATGGGGATGGCTATAACCCCACAGAACTGGGGAATGGGGATGGCTATAACCCCCATTCACTGGGGAACATGGATGATTATAACCCCCCAGCACTGGGGAATGGGGATGGCTATAACCCCACAGCACTGGGGAATGGGGATGGCTATAACCCACCATCATAACGAAAATGGATGGCTATAACCCACATCACCAGGTAAAGCGATGGCTATAACCCACCAGCACTGGTAATGGGAATTGCTTTAACCCACCAGCACTGGGGAATGGGGATGGCTATAACCCACCATCACTAGGTAAAGAGATGGCTATAACCTACCAGCACTGGGTGATGTAAATGGCTATAACCCCTCAGCACTGGGTAATGGTGAAGACTATAACCCCTGAGCACTTGGTAATGGGGATGGCTATAACCCACAAGCAGTGGGTAATGGGAATGGCTGTAACCCACCATCACTAGGTAAAGGGATGGCTATAACCAACCAGCACTGGGGAATGGGGATGGCTATAACCCACCATCACTAGGTAAAGGGATGGCTATAACCAACCAGCACTGGGTAAGGCGGATGGCTATAACATTTACATTTACATTTAAGTCATTTAGCAGACGCTCTTATCCAGAGCGACTTACAAATTGGTGCATTCACCTTATGATATCCAGTGGAACAACCACTTTACAATAGTGCATCTAAATCTTTTAGGGGGGGGTTAGAAGGATTAATTTATCCTATCCCAGGTATTCCTTAAAGAGGTGGGGTTTCAGGTGTCTCCGGAAGGTGGTGATTGACTCCGCTGTCCTGGCGTCATGAGGGAGCTTGTTCCACCATTGGGGTGCCAGAGCAGCGAACAGTTTTGACTGGGCTGAGCGGGAACTGGCTATAACCCCTCAGCACTGGGTAATGTGGATGGCTATAACTCACCAGTAATGGGTAATGGGGATGGCTATAACATGTCAGCACTGGGTAATGGGGATGGCTATAACCCACCAGCTCTGGGGATGGGGATTGGGATCGTTTTAACCCACCAGCACTGGGTAATGGGGTTCGGGATGGCTATAACCCACCGGCACATGGTAATGGGAATTGCTTTAACCCACCAGCACTGGGGAATGGGAATTGCTTTAACCCACCAACACTGGGTAATGGGGATGGGGATGGCTATAACCCACCAGCACTGGGGAATGGGAATTGCTTTAACCCACCAACACTGGGTAATGGGGATGGGAATGGCTATAACCCACCAGCACTGGGGAATGGGAATTGCTTTAACCCACCAACACTGGGTAATGGGGATGGGGATGGCTATAACCCACCAGCACTGGGGAATGGGAATTGCTTTAACCCACCAACACTGGGTAATGGGGATGGGAATGGCTATAACCCACCAGCACTGGGGAATGGGAATTGCTTTAACCCACCAGCACTGGGTAATGGGATGGGGATGGCTATAACCCACCAGCACTGGTAATGGGAATTGCTTTAACCCACCAGCCCTGGGTAATGGGGATGGCTTTAACCCACCAGCCCTGGGTAATGGGGATGTCTATAACCCCCCAGCACTGGGGAACGGGGATGGCTATAACCCCCATTCACTGGGGAACATGGATGATTATAACCCCCCAGCACTGGGGAATGGGGATGGCTATAACCCACAATCACCAGGTAAAGGGATGACTATAACCCCCAGCACTGGGTAATGGGGATGGCTATAACCCACCATTACTAGGTAAAGAGATGGCTATAACCTTCCAGCACTGGGTGATGTAAATGGCCATAACCCCTCAGCATTGGGTAATGGTGATGACTATAACCCCTGAGCACTGGGTAATGGGGATGGCTATAACCCACAAGCAGTGGGTAATGGGAATGGCTGTAACCTACCAGCACTGGGTAATGGGGATGGCTGTAACCCACCATCACTAGGTAAAGGGATGGCTATAACCAACCAGCACTGGGTAAGGCGAATGGCTATAACCCACCATCACTAAGTAAAGGGATGGCTATAACCCCCCAGCACTGGGAAATGGGGATGGCTATAACCCCTCAGCATTGGGTAATTTGGATGGCTATAACCCACCATCACTAGGTAAAGAGATGGCTATAACCTGTCAGCACTGGGTAATGTGGATGGCTATAACCCACCAGTAATGGGTAATGGGGATGGCTATAACCCACCAGTAATGGGTAATGGGGATGGCTATAACATGTCAGCACTGGGTAATGGGGATGGCTATAACCCACCAGTAATGGGTAATGGGGATGGATATAACCCACCAGAAATGGGTAATGGGGATGGCTATAACCCACCAGCTCTGGGGAATGGGAATTGCTTTAACCCACCAACACTGGGTAATGGGGATGGGGATGGCTATAACCCACCAGCACTGGTAATGGGGATGGGGATGGCTTTAACTCACCAGCACTGGGTAATGGGGATGGGGATGGCTATAACCCACCAGCACTGGTAATGGGGATGGGGATGGCTTTAACACACCAGCCCTGGGTTATGGGGATGGCTATAACCCACCAGCACTGACTCCATGGGTATGGCTTTAACCAACCAGCACAGTGTAATGGGGATGGCTATAACCCACCAGCGCTGGGTAATGGGGATTGGGATGACATTAACCCACCAGCACTGGGTAATGGGGATTGGGATGGCATTAACCCAACAGCACTGGGAAATGGGGATGACTTTAACCCACCAGCACTGGGTAATGGGGATGGCTATAACCCACAAGCACTGGATAATGGGGATGACTTTAACCCACCAGCACAGGGTAATTGAGATGGGGATGGCTTTAATCCACCAGCACTGACTCCATGGAGATGGTTATAACCTACAGCACTGGGTAATGAGCATGGGGATGGCTATAATCCACCAGCACTGGCTCCATGGGGATGGCTATAACCTACAGCACTGGGTAATGAGCATGGGGATGGCTATAATCCACCAGCACTGGCTCCATGTGGATGGCTTTAACACACCAGCATTGGCTCCCTGGGGATGACTTTAACTTACAGCACTGGGTAATATAGGTTGGGGATGGCTATAACCCACCAGCACTGGGTAATGGGGATGGGAATGGGTATAACCCACCAGCACTGGGTAATGGGGATGGGGATGGTTATCACCCACCAGCACTTGGTAATGGGGATGGGGATGGTTAGAACCCACCAGCACTTGGTAATGGGGATGGGGATGGTTATAACCCACCAGCACTTGGTAATAGGGATGGGGATGGTTATAACCCACCAGCACTGGTAATAGGGATGGGGGTGGTTATAACCCACCAGAACTGGTAATGGGGATGGGGATGGTTATAACCCACCAGCACTGGTAATAGGGATGGGGATGGTTATAACCCACCAGCACTGGTAATGGGGATGGGGATGGGTATAACCCACCAGCACTGGTAATGGGGATGGGGATGGGGATGGTTATAACCCACCAGCACTGGGTAATGGGGATGGCTATAACCCACCAGCACTGGGTAATGGGGATGGGGATGGGTATAACCCACCAGCACTGGTAATAGGGATGGGGATGGTTATAACCCACCAGCACTGGTAATGGGGATGTGGATGGGTATAACCCACCAGCACTGGTAATGGGGATGGGGATGGTTAAAACCCACCAGCACTGGTAATGGGGATGGGGATGGTTATAACCCACCAGCACTGGTAATAGGGATGGGGATGGGTATAACCCACCAGCACTGGGTAATGGGGATGGGGATGGTTATAACCCACCAGCACTGGGTAATGGGGATGGGGATGGGTATAACCCACCAGCACTGGTAATGGGGATGGGGATGGTTATAACCCACCAGCACTGGGTAATAGGGATGGGGATGGTTATAACCCACCAGCACTGGTAATAGGGATGGGGGTGGTTATAACCCACCAGAACTGGTAATGGGGATGGGGATGGTTATAACCCACCAGCACTGGTAATAGGGATGGGGATGGTTATAACCCACCAGCACTGGTAATGGGGATGGGGATGGGTATAACCCACCAGCACTGGTAATGGGGATGGGGATGGGGATGGTTATAACCCACCAGCACTGGGTAATGGGGATGGCTATAACCCACCAGCACTGGGTAATGGGGATGGGGATGGGTATAACCCACCAGCACTGGTAATAGGGATGGGGATGGTTATAACCCACCAGCACTGGTAATGGGGATGTGGATGGGTATAACCCACCAGCACTGGTAATGGGGATGGGGATGGTTATAACCCACCAGCACTGGTAATGGGGATGGGGATGGTTATAACCCACCAGCACTGGTAATAGGGATGGGGATGGGTATAACCCACCAGCACTGGGTAATGGGGATGGGGATGGTTATAACCCACCAGCACTGGGTAATGGGGATGGGGATGGGTATAACCCACCAGCACTGGTAATGGGGATGGGGATGGTTATAACCCACCAGCACTGGGTAATAGGGATGGGGATGGTTATAACCCACCAGCACTGGGTAATAGGGATGGGGATTGGTATAACCCACCAGCACTGGTAATGGGGATGGGGATGGCTTTAACCCACCAGCACTGGTAATAGGGATGGGGATGGTTATAACCCACCAGCACTGGTAATGGGGATGGGGATGGTTATAACCCACCAGCACTGGTAATGGGGATGGGGATGGTTATAACCCACCAGCACTGGGTAATGGGGATGGGGATGGTTATAACCCACCAGCACTGGGTAATGGGGATGGGGATGGTTATAACCCACCAGCACTGGTAATGGGGATGGGGATGGTTATAACCCACCAGCACTGGGTAATGGGGATGGGGATGGCTTTAACCCACCAGCACTGGTAATAGGGATGGGGATGGTTATAACCCACCAGCACTGGTAATGGGGATGGGGATGGTTATAACCCACCAGCACTGGTAATGGGGATGGGGATGGTTATAACCCACCAGCACTGGGTAATGGGGATGGGGATGGTTATAACCCACCAGCACTGGGTAATGGGGATGGGGATGGTTATAACCCACCAGCACTGGTAATGGGGATGGGGATGGTTATAACCCACCAGCACTGGGTAATGGGGATGGGGATGGTTATAACCCACCAGCACTGGTAATGGGGATGGGGATGGTTATAACCCACAAGCACTGGGTAATGGGGATGGGTTATAACCCACCAGCACTGGTAATGGGGATGGGGATGGCTATAACCCACAAGCACTGGATAATAGGGATGGCTTTAACCCACCAGCACTGGCTCCATGGGGATGGCTATAACCTACAGCACTGGGTAATGAGCATGGGGATGGCTATAATCCACCAGCACTGGCTTCATGGGGATGGCTATAACCTACAGCACTGGGTAATGAGCATGGGGATGGCTATAATCCACCAGCACTGGCTCCATGGGGATGGCTATAACCTACAGCACTGGGTAATGAGCATGGGGATGGCTATATTCCACCAGCACTGGTAATTGGACTGGGGATGGTTATAACCCACCAGCACTGGTAATTGGACTGGGGATGGTTATAACCCACCAGCACTGGTAATTGGACTGGGTATGGTTATAACCCACCAGCACTGGTAATTGGACTGGGGATGGTTATAACCCACCAGCACTGGGTAATGGGGATGGGGATGGTTATAACCCACCAGCACTGGTAATTGGACTGGGGATGGTTATAACCCACCAGCACTGGTAATTGGACTGGGGATGGTTATAACCCACCAGCACTGGTAATTGGACTGGGTATGGTTATAACCCACCAGCACTGGTAATTGGACTGGGGATGGTTATAACCCACCAGCACTGGGTAATGGGGAATGGGGGATGGTTATAACCCACCAGCACTGGGTAATGGGGATGGGGATGGTTATAACCCACCAGCACTGGGTAATGGGGATGGGGATGGTTATAACCCACCAGCACTGGGTAATGGGGATGGGGATGGTTATAACCCACCAGCACTTGGTAATGGGGATGGGGATGGTTATAACCCACCAGCACTGGGTAATGGGGATGGGGATGGGTATAACCCACCAGCACTTGGTAATGGGGATGGGGATGGTTATAACCCACCAGCACTGGGTAATGGGGATGGGGATGGTTATAACCCACAAGCACTGGTAATGGGGATGGGGATGGTTATAACCCACCAGCACTGGTAATAGAGATGGGGATGGTTATAACCCACCAGCACTTGGTAATGGGGATGGGGATGGGTATAACCCACCAGCTCCATGTATTGATGTACGTTTCTTGCCACCAAGGAGCACACTTTTGGACTATTACTATGCTTATTTATGTGTTTGTGTGTTTTGTTCTTGTCTGCGTGTGCTTCTGTGTGTGTGTGTGTGTGTGTGTGTGTGTGTGTGTGTGTGTGTGTGTGTGTGTGTGTGTGTGTGTGTGTGTGTGTGTGTGTGTGTGTCTGTGTCTGTGTCTGTGTGTGTGTCTGTGTCTGTGTGTGTGTGTGTGTGTGTGTGTGTGGTGTGTGTGTGTGTGTGTGTGTGTGTGTGTGTGTGTGTGTGTGTGTGTGTGCGTGTGTGTGCGCGCGTGTGTGTGTGTGCGCGTGTGTGTGTGATAATTATATCATTCAGTATTATTGATTAAAAAAAACTACAGATTGCCAAGGCAACTATTGAACATATTGACAAAGAAAATCTATGTGGTTCGATCTGTTCTTTCTAAAAGTTTGAGATTTCTTCATTACAGAGAGTTTATCTGCAGATGAGATGTAAACATTGATTCTGTGTGTGTGTGTGTGTGTGTTGTGTGTCCCTCTGCCTGTTGTCTTATTAAGATGTAATGGCCTTCATCTCAACGCTCCTTTCCCGTCCATCACTGTATTCATAATTTATATGATAGGCAAGGCCACAGACATAGCCCAACACCCCACATTACTGCACACAGCAATTTCTCTCCACACACACACACACACACACACACACACACACACACACACACACACACACACACACACACACACACACACACACACAATGTTGTGCACTGGTATGACTCAACCTCTACTTGTTTAGTTCTAGTATGTTGTGAAGCTGTTGTAAAGTGAGCATACCTTTAGAAAACAATAAACACACAAGCAGGACAGCATCTGATTACTGAAACACCAGCGGAGAATCAGCCATCACAGGACAGCATCTGAATACTGAAACACCAGCTGAGGCTCAGCCATCACAGGACAGCATCTGAATACTGAAACACCAGCTGAGGCTCAGCCATCACAGGACAGCATCTGAATACTGAAACACCAGCTGAGGCTCAGCCATCACAGGACAGCATCTGAATACTGAAACACCAGCGGAGAATCAGCCATCACAGGACAGTATCTGATTACTGAAACACCAGCTGAGGCTCAGCCATCACAGGACAGCATCTGATTACTGAAACACCAGCTGAGGCTCAGCCATCACAGGACAGATGCCCAGCCATAGAACATTATGTATTGATACTTACTAGGATTTCACTGACACACTCACTGGCTCTCTCTCTTAGCACAGACTGGAGAGCTATTGCACATTGAAGAGAGAAGTAGGGTATCAATTCACCCACAACTTCCACAAACCACTGAATTGGCTACTCACACACGTTTCTCACTTTCATTTTCAACTCCTCTCCTCTCTATTCAACAGCTACCCTCTCCGCTCTATTCAACAGCTACCCTATCCTCTCTATTCAACAGCTACCCTCTCCTCTCTATTCAGCAGCTACCCTCTCCTCTCTATTCAACAGCTACCCTCTCCTCTCTATTCAACAGCTACCCTCTCCTCTGTATTCAACAGCTACCCTCTCCTCTCTATTCAACAGCTACCCTCTCCTCTCTATTCAACAGCTACCCTCTCCTCTCTATTCAACAGCTACCCTCTCCTCTCTATTCAACAGCTACCCTCTCCTCTGTATTCAACAGCTACCCTCTCCTCTCTATTCAACAGCTACCCTCTCCTCTCTATTCAACAGCTACCCTCTCCTCTCTATTCAACAGCTACCCTCTCCGCTCTGTTCAACAGCTAACCTTTCCGCTCTGTTCAACAGCTACCCTCTCGTCTCTGTTCAACAGCTACCCTCTCCTCTCTATTCAACAGCTACCCTCTCCTCTCTATTCAAAAGCTAACCTCTCCGCTCTATTCAACAGCTACTCTCTCCTCTCTATTCAACAGCTACCCTCTCCTCTCTATTCAACAGCTACCCTCTCCTCTGTATTCAACAGCTACCCTCTCCTCTCTATTCAACAGCTACCCTCTCCTCTCTATTCAACAGCTACCCTCTCCTCTCTATTCAACAGCTACCCTCTCCTCTGTATTCAACAGCTACCCTCTCCTCTCTATTCAACAGCTACCCTCTCCTCTCTATTCAACAGCTACCCTCTCCTCTCTATTCAACAGCTACCCTCTCCTCTCTATTCAACAGCTACCCTCTCCTCTCTATTCAACAGCTACCCTCTCCTCTCTATTTTCAACAGCTACCCTCTCCTCTCTATTCAACAGCTACCCTCTCCGCTCTGTTCAACAGCTAACCTTTCCGCTCTGTTCAACAGCTACCCTCTCGTCTCTATTCAACAGCTACCCTCTCCTCTCTATTCAACAGCTACCCTCTCCTCTCTATTCAAAAGCTACCCTCTCCGCTCTATTCAACAGCTACTCTCTTCTCTCTATTCAACAGCTACCCTCTCCTCTCTATTCAACAGCTACCCTCTCCTCTGTATTCAACAGCTACCCTCTCCTCTCTATTCAACAGCTACCCTCTCCTCTCTATTCAACAGCTACCCTCTCCTCTCTATTCAACAGCTACCCTCTCCTCTCTATTCAACCGCTACCCTCTCCGCTCTATTCAACACCTACTCTCTCCTCTCTATTCAACAGCTACCCTCTCCTCTCTATCCAACAGCTACCCTCTCCTCTCTATTCAACAGCTACCCTCTCCTCTCTATTCAACAGCTACCCTCTCCGCTCTATTCAACACCTACTCTCTCCTCTCTATTCAACAGCTACCCTCTCCTCTCTATTCAACAGCTACCCTCTCCTCTCTATTCAACAGCTACCCTCTCCGCTCTATTCAACAGCTACTCTCTCCTCTCTATTCAACAGCTACCCTCTCCTCTCTATCCAACAGCTACCCTCTCCGCTCTATTCAACAGCTACTCTCTCCTCTCTATTCAACAGCTACCCTCTCCTCTCTATTCAACAGCTACCCTCTCCTCTTTATTCAAAAGCTACCCTCTCCGCTCTATTCAACAGCTACTCTCTCCTCTCTATTCAACAGCTACCCTCTCCTCTCTATTCAACAGCTACCCTCTCATCTGTATTCAACAGCTACCCTCTCCTCTCTATTCAACAGCTACCCTCTCCTCTCTATTCAACAGCTACCCTCTCCTCTCTATTCAACAGCTACCCTCTCCTCTCTATTCAACAGCTACCCTCTCCTCTCTATTCAAAAGCTACCCTCTCCGCTCTATTCAACAGCTACTCTCTCCTCTCTATTCAACAGCTACCCTCTCCTCTCTATTCAACAGCTACCATCTCATCTGTATTCAACAGCTACCCTCTCCTCTCTATTCAACAGCTACCCTCTCCTCTCTATTCAACAGCTACCCTCTCCTCTCTATTCAACAGCTACCCTCTCCTCTGTATTCAACAGCTACCCTCTCCTCTGTATTCAACAGCTACCCTCTCCTCTCTATTCAACAGCTACCCTCTCCTCTCTATTCAACAGCTACCCTCTCCTCTCTATTCAACAGCTACCCTCTCCTCTCTATTCAACAGCTACCCTCTCCTCTCTATTCAACAGCTACCCTCTCCTCTCTATTCAACAGCTACCCTCTCCGCTCTGTTCAACAGCTAACCTTTCCGCTCTGTTCAACAGCTACCCTCTCGTCTCTATTCAACAGCTACCCTCTCCTCTCTATTCAACAGCTACCCTCTCCTCTCTATTCAACAGCTACCCTCTCCGCTCTGTTCAACAGCTAACCTTTCCGCTCTGTTCAACAGCTACCCTCTCGTCTCTATTCAACAGCTACCCTCTCCTCTCTATTCAACAGCTACCCTCTCCTCTCTATTCAAAAGCTACCCTCTCCGCTCTATTCAACAGCTACTCTCTCCTCTCTATTCAACAGCTACTCTCTCCTCTCTATTCAACAGCTACCCTCACCTCTCTATTCAACAGCTACCCTCTCCTCTGTATTCAACAGCTACCCTCTCCTCTCTATTCAACAGCTACCCTCTCCTCTCTATTCAACAGCTACCCTCTCCTCTCTATTCAACCGCTACCCTCTCCGCTCTATTCAACACCTACTCTCTCCTCTCTATTCAACAGCTACCCTCTCCTCTCTATCCAACAGCTACCCTCTCCTCTCTATTCAACAGCTACCCTCTCCTCTCTATTCAACAGCTACCCTCTCCGCTCTATTCAACAGCTACTCTCTCCTCTCTATTCAACAGCTACCCTCTCCTCTCTATCCAACAGCTACCCTCTCCTCTCTATTCAACAGCTACCCTCTCCTCTCTATTCAACAGCTACCCTCTCCTCTCTATTCAACAGCTACCCTCTCCTCTCTATTCAACAGCTACCCTCTCCTCTCTATTCCAACAGCTACTCTCTCCTCTCTATTCAACAGCTACCCTCTCCTCTCTATTCAACAGCTACCCTCTCCGCTCTATTCAACAGCTACTCTCTCCTCTCTATTCAACAGCTACCCTCTCCTCTCTATTCAACAGCTACCCTCTCCTCTCTATTCAAAAGCTACCCTCTCCCTCTCTATTCAACAGCTACTCTCTCCTCTCTATTCAACAGCTACCCTCTCCTCTCTATTCAACAGCTACCCTCTCCTCTGTATTCAACAGCTACCCTCTCC
This sequence comes from Salmo trutta, assembly GCF_901001165.1. Classification (NCBI taxonomy): domain Eukaryota; kingdom Metazoa; phylum Chordata; class Actinopteri; order Salmoniformes; family Salmonidae; genus Salmo; species Salmo trutta. The sequence goes on along the minus strand of NC_042986.1, from coordinate 34,716,744 downwards.
TCTCTATTCAACAGCTACCCTCTCCTCTCTATTCAACAGCTACCCTCTCCTCTCTATTCAACAGCTACCCTCTCCTCTGTATTCAACAGCTACCCTCTCCTCTGTATTCAACAGCTACCCTCTCCTCTCTATTCAACAGCTACCCTCTCCTCTCTATTCAACAGCTACCCTCTCCTCTCTATTCAACAGCTACCCTCTCCTCTCTATTCAACAGCTACCCTCTCCTCTCTATTCAACAGCTACCCTCTCCTCTCTATTCAACAGCTACCCTCTCCTCTCTATTCAACAGCTACCCTCTCTCCGCTCTGTTCAAACAGCTAACCTTTCCGCTCTGTTCAACAGCTACCCTCTCGTCTCTATTCAACAGCTACCCTCTCCTCTCTATTCAACAGCTACCCTCTCCTCTCTATTCAAAAGCTACCCTCTCCGCTCTATTCAACAGCTACTCTCTCCTCTCTATTCAACAGCTACCCTCTCCTCTCTATTCAACAGCTACCCTCTCCTCTGTATTCAACAGCTACCCTCTCCTCTCTATTCAACAGCTACCCTCTCCTCTCTATTCAACAGCTACCCTCTCCTCTCTATTCAACAGCTACCCTCTCCTCTCTATTCAACAGCTACCCTCTCCGCTCTATTCAACAGCTACTCTCTCCTCTCTATTCAACAGCTACCCTCTCCTCTCTATCCAACAGCTACCCTCTCCTCTCTATTCAACAGCTACCCTCTCCTCTCTATTCAACAGCTACCCTCTCCTCTCTATTCAACAGCTACCCTCTCCTCTCTATTCAACAGCTACCCTCTCCGCTCTATTCAACAGCTACTCTCTCCTCTCTATTCAACAGCTACCCTCTCCTCTCTATCCAACAGCTACCCTCTCCGCTCTATTCAACAGCTACTCTCTCCTCTCTATTCAACAGCTACCCTCTCCTCTCTATTCAACAGCTACCCTCTCCTCTCTATTCAACAGCTACCCTCTCCTCTCTATTCAACAGCTACCCTCTCCTCTGTATTCAACAGCTACCCTCTCCTCTCTATTCAACAGCTACCCTCTCCTCTCTATTCAACAGCTACCCTCTCCTCTCTATTCAACAGCTACCCTCTCCTCTCTATGCAACAGCTTCTCTCTCTTCTCTATTCAACAGCTACCCTCTCCTCTGTATTCAACAGCTACCCTCTCCTCTCTATTCAACAGCTACCCATAGAGGGTTAGTGTAAAAGGATAAGAGGCCTTATACAATCAGCCTTTGAAGTACCATTGACAAGCCCTTGAAATGGACGTATGTATAATTTCAAACAGATAAATGGCCCATGTGTGTCTTTCTTCTCTAGCTGCTGTAATATCTTCCGCAGACTGTGAGTCTATACTGTAGTCAGCTTGGCCCCATGTCTGACGGAGAGGTAGGACATGGCTCCTGAATCACCACGAGCCAGCCTATAACACTGTTAATGTGTCTGTGTGGGGCTGGAATCCTCCTGACTGGCAGTACCTCTGAAATGAGAGGGACATAGCTAGTACAGATGTAGGATCTTAATTTGAGCCAGTTTGCTACAGCAGGAAAATAATGCTACAGCAGCAGAAAATGTGAGTTATTATGTGGATTATAATTAATGTAAAAAAAATGTAGGGGGTATACTTTTTTTGTTGTTAGTGCAAAATTTGTAAGTGGAAATTACACTTTTCCTGCTGTGCAGGAATATTCTCAGCAACAAAAGAGTGATCAAATGAAGATCCTACATCTGTAGTCATAGAGATACATTTATGTCATTCTATGATAGCAGTCCCATGCAAGTCTGATGGTGGTGGAAGAATGTATATTCAGTAGGTTTATGGAAATGAAATGGTAGAGCACTCAGAACCACTTACCTGCTGTAGGCTTACATACAGATGGCAGTCTCTTTGTAACAAGGCTTCTCTCAACCCATAAAGCACAACACCACAGAGCCATTTGAGCCCACTCTATCCGGCCTGCAGGTGGTTTGAGTGAAAACTATTCATTAAAAAAATTACAATAATCTTAATCGATATTGAAATGACTAAAACCAAATGTAAACTGTGTTGAAATGATGGACCGAGATCTTTTCACTCTTTCCATCTTGCTAATACTCATCGAAACAAAAGCTAGACAGTCAGAGAGGACAGAAAATTCCAAAAAGCAGAAACATTTTATACATTTTAAGTGTCGCTCTCCGGACCTCGGGGACCACCGTTAAATTACTGCATTATAATGCTGATGATATGACATTTGTAGTTTTACTCTGAGGAAGACAGATGTTCTTACTGAGCAAATGAAAGGAAATTGAAATAAATTGATCACAGGTGTCTGAAGTCTAATCAGCAGCTGATTCTGGAAGGGCCTTAAAATAGAAGAGACAGGCTATTACAACCCTAATCAGTGCTGTCAAGAATGTAGAGCTGCAACGCTGAAACAAACTAACAAGTCCGCTGCTGTCTATAACTCTGTTGTCATTTGACTAATTTCCAACTGTGTTTGGAGTTGACACGATTGACTCCTTTTCTCTCTGTTTCCCTCATCTCCACTCCTCTACCCTCATCCCTTCTCCTCCACCCTCATCACCCTCACCTCTACCCTCTCCACAACCCTCTTACCCACTCCTCTACCCTCCCCTCTCCTCTACCCTCATCCCCTCTTCTCTACCCTCATCCCCTCTTCTCTTCTCTACCCTCATCCCCTCTCCTCTACCCTCATCCCCTCTCCTCTACCCTCATCCCCTCTCACTACCCTCATTCCCACTCCTCTACCCTCATCACCTCGCCTCTCCTCTACCCTCATCACCTCTCCTCTACCCTCATCCCATCTCCTCTACCCTCATCCCCTCTTCTCTACCCTCATCCCCTCTTCTCTACCCTCATCCCCTATCGTCTACCCTCATCCCCTCTTCTCTTCTCTACCCTCATCCCCTCTCCTCTACCCTCATCCCCTTTCCTCTACCCTCATCCCCACTCCTCTACCTTCATCACCTCGCCTCTCCTCTACCCTCCTCCCCTCTCCTCTACCCTCACCCCCTCTCCACTACCTTCATCCCCTATCGTCTACCCTCATTCCCTCTCCTCTACCCTCATCCCCTTTCCTCTACCCTCATCCCCTCTCCTCTACTACCATCCCCTCTCCTCTACCTTCATCCCCTCTCCTCTACCCTCACCCCCTTTCCTATACCCTCATCCCCTCATCCCCTCTCCTCTACCCTCATCCCGTCTCCTCTACCTTCATCCCCTCTCCTCTACCTTCATCCCCTCTCCTCTACCTTCATCCCCTCTCCTCTATGCTCATCCCCTCATCCCCTCTCCTCTACCCTCATCCCCTCTTCTCTACCCTCATCCGGTCTTCTCTATGTTCATCCCCTCTCCTCTATCCTCATCCCCTCTCCTCTACCTTCATCCCCTCTCCTCTACCCTTCATCCCCTCTCCTTTACCCTCATCCCCTCTCCTCTACCTTCATCCCCTCTCCTCTACCCTCATCCCCTCTCCTCTACCCTCACCCCCTTTCCTATACCCTCATCCCCTCATCCCCTCTCCTCTACCCTCATCCCCTCTCCTCTATCCTCATCCCCTCTCCTCTACCCTCATCTCCTCTCCTCTACTACCATCCCCTCTCCTCTACCCTCATCCCGTCTCCTCTACCTTCATCCCCTCTCCTCTACCTTCATCCCCTCTCCTCTACCTTCATCCCCTCTCCTCTATGCTCATCCCCTCATCCCCTCTCCTCTACCCTCATCCCCTCTCCTCTAACCTCATCCCCTCTCCTCTATCCTCATCCGGTCTCCTCTACCCTCATCCCCTCTCATCTACCTTCATCCCCTCTCCTCTACCCTTCATCCCCTCTCCACTACCTTCATCCCCTCTCCTCTATCCTCATCCCCTCACCTCTACCTTCATCCCTTCTCCTCTACCATTCATCCCCTCTCCTCTACCCTCATCCCCTCTCCTATACCATTCATCCCCTCTCCTCTACCCTCATCCCCTCTCCTCTACCCTCATCCCCTCACCTCTATCCTCATCCCCTCTCCTATACCCTCATCCCGTCACCTCTCCCTCTCTTCTCCTTTCCTGTTCTACTCTCCCCTCCCCTGCGTTGGTCTCCTCTCCCCCCTCTTTGTCCCATCCACTCTCTTCTCCTCACGTCTCCTTTCTTCCCCTCTCTTGGGGAGATTCTCGTTTGGGCAAAGGATAGTCCTCCGTCCTCTCTTCTCTGTCCTCTCTCCTTTGTGACCGGAAACCTATAAGTGGTCAAGGAATGTGTAAATTTGTTGGTAGGCGAACGGAAGAGTGTCCTCACCTCCTCAATAGCCCAGGCAGGTCACCCGTGATACAAGTCAGTATTCGATGTCCATCCATGGCTGAAGACGTTGGGAAACCAGCCACTAGGGACAAAAGTGAGCACTGTTACCTTCTAGTAGGATTTGGTTTGCTAAGGCATTGTGGATGGGGATGTCAGATAAAGTAGGTGTAAGCACCTGATTCCAAAGGATGCATGTTCAAATACAGTGATAGAAAGTATTTTAGAATTTTTTGAATTGGAGTTAATGTCTAAACTTAACCTTGGAACAATACAGAGAAGTAACCAAACACTTTGAAATGTGATATTTGGAACAACTTCGAAATGTTGTCTTTGAGAAACATGGATGAACGTCTAATTCTGACATGAGACTGTGAGAGCTTGTTACGACAGCCACCTTTATTCGAGGATACAACATGTGTATCCTACCTCAGAAGAGTTTTGAAATCTGCCAGACCCCCTTTGAATCAGTTTTTGTTTTGTCAGATGAGAAAAACATACACAAGTTTAAAAACAATATTCTACTTATTGTTTTATCTATAACATGTCTTGCACAACTAACTTCATTTGTTTTGATCACTTTCCACATTTATTTTGGGATCCAGCCCTCTAAAGGTCATTTATTTTGGGATCCAGCCCTCTAAAGGTCATTTATTTTGGGATCCACCCCTCTAAAGGTCATTTATTTTGGGATCCACCACTCTAAAGGTAATTTATTTTGGGATCCACCACTCTAAAGGTAATTTATTTTGGGATCCACCACTCTAAAGGTAATTTATTTTGGGATCCACCCCTCTAAAGGTCATTTGCCTAATGACACGTGTGGTGAAGGAACGTCTCATTTCAAGTAAGCACATTTCTCCTCACCGACTCACCTCGACTAACTTTGACCTTTTTCAAATGGAGGCGAAAGAGGACGGTGGAGAGAGGACGCAGGAGGTGAGAGAGGACAGAGGAGAGAGAACGGTGGAGAGAGGACGCAGGAGGTGAGAGAGGACAGAGGAGAGAGAACGGTGGAGAGAGGACGCAGGAGCTGAGAGAGGACAGAGGAGAGAGGACGGAGGAGAGAAGACGCAGGAGGTGAGAGAGGACAGAGGAGAGAGGACGGAGGAGAGAGGACACAGGAGGTGAGCAAATCTAATTGTTAAAAGGCCTTGATCTCCTCTCCTCCGGTCACCAAACAGCTGTGAAGAACTTCTTGTGTCTGTTGCCCTGACAATCTACAGCTGCTTCTTGGACCCCTGTTGGTGCAGACGATTACTGCAGCGATGTTTGGAGCGCTCTGTAGCTTGATGTTATGGCGGTAGCATACTGAGCTTCACTTGTTCTGACTGTCAAACACTGTGAGCATGACTTAACGAGCCCTCAACAGGTGGGGGGGAGTGTGGGAAACAGAGGGGGAATGGGAGAGGAGTGTGGGAAACAGAGGGGGAATTGGAGAGGAGTGTGGGAAACAGAGGGGGAATGGGAGAGGAGTGTGGGAAAGAGAGGGGTATTGGGAGAGGAGTGTGGGAAACAGAGGGGGAATGGGAGAGGAGTGTGGGAAAGAGAGGGGTATTGGGAGAGGAGTGTGGGAAACAGAGGGGGAATGGGAGAGGAGTGTGGGAAACAGAGGGGGAATGGGAGAGGAGTGTGGGAAACAGAGGGGGAATGGGAGAGGAGTGTGGGAAACAGAGGGGGAATGGGAGAGGAGTGTGGGAAACAGAGGGGGAATGGGAAAAGACATGAAAGAACAGAAGAGAGAGAGAGGAAAATAAAATAAATACAACTTAGTCAACCTGCTCATTCTTCTCTGTAATGACACCTTGATAGGACTGTGAGAGAAGGCATAGAACATGTAAATACTGGACATCAAGGGAAATGTTCCCAAGCAAATAAAGGAAGAGTCTACCCCCTGATTCATGCTCCCAGAGTGTGTGGGGAACATCAGTATACTCCCATTCTTCCTAGTTAACCTTGATGATCAGGGTGGGTGAGGTTGTTACAGATCCCCTGATCAGTCCAGATGGCTCTGATTGCATTTATTTGACTAAATCTGAATGAGTTTACCTTCCAGCCTGGTCACCACTTTCCTAGGTTCCTCCTGCTACAATTTCCCCTGAGCTCTGCCTCTCTTTGAACCCTGTGTGTGTGTGTGTGTGTGTGTGTGTGTGTGTGTGTGTGTGTGTGTGTGTGTGTGTGTGTGTGTGTGTGTGTGTGTGTGTGTGTGTGTGTGTGTGTGTGTGTGTGTGTGTGTGTGTGTGTGTGTGTGTGTGCGTGTGTGTGCGCGTGTGTGTGTGTGTTTAATGATGTTTGTCCCTCATGTGACTCTGTAGACATGGAAGTCTATTTCACTTCCTCAATGTCTCCAGAATTAATGTAACTCAAGAAATCTGCCGTTTTTGCCGAGGATGTTTTAGTTGCAAACTTATGTATCTAACTAAGGTGTTTGGTGCAGTATTTCTCAAGTAAAAAAATGTGAGACTTGACTTATGTAAACAAAGTCAGGCTGCTGGGCAGGTCTGTCTCACTGTCTATGCTATTGGATAGAGAGCATCACCGCAGCTGTTCACCGCATGTTAGTGGGCAAATGTACATCGTCAAATCAAAACCCAACCTTCATTTACCCGTTGTGACACACGGATGTTCCAAACTCCGTTTTAGATGAGACCAAAATTATCCTATTTACACTTTGTGGTCACGTTTGACACTGGAATAACTGTTTCTGACTCATATCAATACCACATATGCCATTTTCAAAGGGATTCGTTGCTTTTTAAAGGCAGTCGGTCTTCAACCCCTGTCCGCTCAGTTGAACCAGTGTTTCCTGCACACAGAAACAGGCTCCATATTTCACTGAGGATGACAAACGAGCCGGGCCTGAACACTATACATGATTTAGTATTTACACAACAAGATTTATGACCTGAAGTGGCTCTGAGATGCCAGCCATGAAGAGGTAGACTATAGCTACAGTATCTTATCACAGGTAGTGGAGGGATCATGGTTATTGTGATGGGATAGACACTAGAACTACACAATGCTTTACAGTACTGTAAAAACCTACTACCACCAAGTGGACTCCCCTCACATAGAGAGATGCACACACACACACACACACACACACACACACACACACACACACACACACACACACACACACACACACACACACACACACACACACACACACACACACACACACACACACACACACACACACACACACACACACTGGGATTCAGAGCATAGCACCAGAAAGCAGAACAATAAGAGAGCTGGAAGGAGAGACTTATTCCCAGGGCTGGTACGGTGACCGTATTACCGCCACACCGGCAGTCACCAGTCATGAAGGCAGTCAAATTCCATGTGACTGTTCAGTCACAGTAATTAGTCTTCTCCAAGCTCTGATACTGCTGATGGTCATTAGCAGCCTACCAAACTTGTTAACTGCCTGGTACTCAGTCCCTATAATCACTCTGACATCAATACAAATGTAATTGAAAGTCTAATCAAACACTTCATGAGAGCCCATGAGCTCATATTGTGCAACATTTCTATAGGCTAACAGAGTGATGGCCTCTATTAAAAAAATGAGGATCCCATCAGATTTCTATAGGCTAGTAGGCCAACTATATTTATTTCCTAATATTAAGCACATTGCTTCTCTTTACAAATGGAGTATAGCCTACCTGGCTGGCATGACAAAATAAACCACAGGAATTAAAGCAACACAAAGGGGTTGCATTAACAGGTGCTTGTCAAATTGTGAATGAGAGACTGATGAAGTGTGTGCAGCCTGCACAAAAAAACAAAGCAGAGCTCATGCCTTTCATGCAACTTTTTTCAAATCATCATTAGAGTCTCATCATGCAGCCTTAGAATGTATTAAAAATCTAAACATATAGTCCAACATTTGTATCACAACTAAAGTTACATAAATAACTCTAAATGTGTCACAACTTCCGCCGAAGTCGGTCCCTCTCCTTGTTCGGGCGACGTTCGGCGGTCGACGTCACCGGCCTTCTAGCCATCGCCGACCACTTTTCATTTTCCATTTGTTTTGTCTTTGTCTTACACACCTGGTTTCAATCCCCCAATTACCTGTTCATTATTTAACCCTCTGTTCCCCCATGTTTGTTTGTGAGTGATTGTTTCTATGTAGGTAGGGCCGTTATTGTGGGCTCTGTTTTTGTATTGCATTTATTATATGTTGAGTAAAATAGGTTTATTTACTCTTATCTGCTGTCCTGCGCCTGACTCCTATACACCAGCTACACATAGACCTCCTGACAAAATGAAGCATATAGGAGGACCTGTTTCTTTGTTTACAGCTCAACACAGAATAGCCGCATGTGCGCACTCCCTCAAATCGTTTGGAGAAAATATCCTTTCTATTTTATTCAGCATTGTTCAATTGCTTTCTTCATAATATAATATAATACAATATAATGCCACGGAATTCTAAGAAAATCTTGTCTGCTAAATGAACTAGTGCAGCCCATAGACATATGGAATAGCCAGATCAGGACCTAACATAAGGACAACTCAGAGTATGTTATTCTGTTCTTCTGTTCTTCTGAAACAGACTACATTTTCTTCATATCATAAATAAATAATAAATAATGGATTTATTGTGAAGGTGTAGGCTATATGTTATTACTAGGCTTGTAGGCTGTGTGTAGAAGCCAGGAGATACTGAATATGTTTATGTTAATTAACAGTCAGTTACCGTGAGACCGACAGTTATGCTTGACAATCACAGGCTGACTAAATTGAGACTGCCACAGCCATTCTTATTCCCTCTGTGTCAATCTGTAGTCTTCCCTTTTCTATATCTGCTCTTTAGCTCTCCGAAATGTCCCTCTCTCCATCCCCCCATCCCCCCCATTCTCTCTCTTTCACCTCTCCTGCCCTCCTCTCCCCTCTCTCTATCTCTGGGCACATATGCAATCTACGGGCATCCATTCAGAGTCAAACCCAGTGAAAATGTACTCATTATACAAGCCCTGTACCAGATTTTAGATTTATCAAGTCTCATTGAATCTTTCTCAAAGATTGTCTGAAACGTTAGCCAGGTAACTTCTTTAAATCTTCCAGACATCACCACCTCTGCTCCCAGTAACAGTGCTGATCAATCATATTCATTCACAGCCCTCTGCAGTCTATCGTTCAGAATGAGACTGCATGTTAAAAGCTGCTACTAATTGCAGTGACATCGCTTCTGGTCATTCGCTGATCACATTTGCATATCTCTCATTGGAATCAGGGAAGAGACTGATGTCTTTATTAAGTACAGCCTGCCTCTTTGATCTGGGTGAATCTACTATTCCTGATTTAACCAGTTGATATGAAACTTTCAGCAATCCTTCTGTTTGCCCCAAAGAGGTATTGATTGGGATGCAATGCGTGTGTAGGTATGTGTGTGTGTGTGTGTGTGTGTGTGTGTGTGTGTGTGTGTGTGTGTGTGTGTGTGTGTGTGTGTGTGTGTGTGTGTGTGTGTGTGTGTGTGTGTGTGTGTGTGTGTGTGTGTAATTAATGCACATTGTGTGTTGTGAGATACAGTCTGCCTCCAGTGACAGCTCAACTGATGCAACAGGAAACGGCAGCGAGAAACAGAGAACAACGCTACTGGACTACAGCTGCTTTAAAAACATCACTCACCTACACTGTTTACTCCCAAAACCGTCTGCTGATATTTCAGCCAGTCACAAATTTCTGAAGTTTTGCAGTGTTGAGATTGAGATTGGCCGTGGGACTGTCACTGAGTTTGAGGACCAACACTCTTGGTAAAGAGGGATATTGATGGATAGAGGGGTTGAAGGGTGAAATGAACAGAGAGAGAGAGAGAGCGAAAGAGAGAGCGAGAGAGAGCGAGAGAGAGAGAGAGAGAGAGAGAGAGAGAGAGAGAGAGAGAGAGAGAGAGAGAGACAGAGTGCGAGACAGAGAGAGCGAGTGAGAGAGACAAAGACACTGAGAGAGACTGAGAGAGAGAGAGAGAGAGAGAGAGACAGAGTGCGAGACAGAGAGAGCGAGTGAGAGAGACAAAGACACTGAGAGAGACTGAGAGAGAGAGAGAGAGAGAGAGAGAGAGACAAAGACACTGAGAGAGAGAGAGAGAGAGAGAGAGAGAGAGAGACAGAGAGAAAGAGTGTGAGAGAGTGTGTGAGAGAGAGAGAGAGAGAGATGGGATGAAGTATAGCCTGCTCTTTAGGAGAGTGAGACATCCCTGGATAGTCTTATTTCTATCCTCTAACACCCCTCCCCTCGCCTCCCCAGTCAGGAAGTCTATCCAGTTAAAGAATAGAAATGTCTATTTGCTTAGTAACAGCTTGAGAGTTCCATCTAGAAAACAGTGTTGAGTAGCTGTGTGTATGAGGTTGCATAACCTGTTGTGTAATAGCACTGCAGACATTATTCCTTTCAATTGATGCATTTAAACAGCCCATAATATCTGACAGTAAACAGGTGCTTTCTGAAAGGCACTTTCACTCACTGGAGGTACTTGTTTTGTCCCAAAGAAATCCATCTGAACCCATTGTTCAGCATGACAGACTGCTTAGTCAGGTAGGTAGCCTAGTGGTTAGAGTGTTGGAGTTGCAACTGAGTGGTTGCAAGGTCAAATCCCCAAGCTGATGTAAAAAAAAGTTGTTCTGCCCCTGAACAAGACAGTTAACCCACTGTTCCTAAACCATTGTTAAAAATAAGAATTTGTTCTTAACTGACTTGCCTAGTTAAATAAAGGTAAAATACATTTTAAGGCTGAGAGAGAAAGTTTATTGTTTATTTCACTTTTGTTTATCATCTATTTCACTTTCTTTGGCAATGTAAACATATGTTTCCCATGCCAGTAAAGCCCTAAAATGTAATGTAATTTAATTGAATTGAAAGAGAGCAAGGGAGAGAGTGAGTGCGAGAGCGAGAGATTGAATGTGTGTGTGTGGTGTGCTCCAGTCAATAATTTATGTGTGTTATGTGTGTCCTCTTACACCTTGGCTTTTCTGGCAGAGAGCAGAGCAGTGTCAACATTAATAAGTTAAGAGACACAGTCTTAGATGTAACACACACCGAACACACACACCGAACACACACACACACACACACACACACACACACACACACACACACACACACACACACACACACACACACAGACACACACACACACACACACACACACACACACACACACACACACACACACACACACACACACACACATACACACACACACACACACACACACACACACACACACACACTGAACACACACACATAGTGTAACCCATCGACATATGGCATAGCCAGATCAGGACCTAACATAAGGACAACTCATAGTACGCTATTCTGTTCTTCTGAAATAGATAGACTACATTTTCTTCACATCATGTTTCTTTAGACCTGTCTAAAATAAATAATGGATTTATTGTGAAGGTGTAGGCTATATTTTATTACTAGGCTTGTAGGCTATGTGTAGAAGCCAGGAGATTCTAAATGTGTTTATGTTAATTAACAGTAAATTACCATGAGACTGGCAGTTATTTGCTTGACAATCACCGACACACACACACACACACACATACACACACACACACACACACACACACACACACACACACACACACACACACACACACACACACACACACACACACACACACACACACACACACACACACACACACACACTGAGCACGAACCGATGCTGGCACTAAGACTACACTCAACAAGATGTATAAGCAAACAAGAAAATGCTCATCCAGAGGCGGTGCTCATAGTAGCCGGTGACATTTATGCAGGGAAACTGAAATACATTTGAACTCTTTTCTACCATCATGTCACCTGTGCAACTAGAGGAGAAAACTCTCTAGATCACCTTTACTCCACACACAAACGCATACAAAGCTCTCCCTCAGCCTCCATTTGGCAAATCTGATCATAAATCTATCCTCCTGATTCCTGCTTACCAGCAAAAACTCAAACAGGAAGTATCAGTGATGTGCCCAATACACGATGAAGCGGATGCTAAACTGTTTACCATATCAGTCACCGGACTTATTATTAAGTGCATAAACAATGTCATCCCCACAGTGACAGTACTTACATATCCAAACCAGATGCCATGGATTACAGGCAACATCCGCAATGAAATAAAAAGCTAGAGCTGATGCTTTCAAGGAGCGGGACACTAAGTCGTACACATATAAGAAACCCCGCTACAGGTAAAGCGTCAATACAGGACAAATCCTACTACACCGGCTCTGACCCTCATTGGATTTGGCAGGGCTTGCAAACTATCATGGATTACAAAGGGAACCCTAGTTGTGGGCTTACCAGAAGAGCTAAATGCATTCAATGTCCGTTTCGAAGCAAGCAACACTGAACCATGCATGAGAGCACCAGCTGTTCTGGACGACTGTGTGATCCCGCTCTTGTAGCCGATGTGAGTAAGGCCAGATGGATTACCAGGACGCGTACTCAGAGCATGCGCTGACAAGCTGGCAAGTGTCTTCACCGACATTTTCAACCTTTCCCTGACCCAGTCTGTAATACCTACATGTTTCAAGCAGACCACCGTGTCTCTGTGCCCAAGACCGCCAAAGTAACCTGTCTAAATGACTATCGCCCCAGCAATGATATTCTTTGAAAGGCTGGTCATGGCTCACATCAACACTATCATCCCAGACACCCTGGACCCACTCCAGTTCGCATTTCGACCCAACAGATCCACAGATGACACAACTTCTGTTGCACTCCACACTGCCCTCTTCCACCTGGACAAGAGGAACAGTTACAGTATGTGAGAATGCTGTTTCATTGACTACAGCTCACCGTTCAACACCGTAGTGCTCACCAAGCTCATCACAAAGCTAAGGACCCTGGGACTGAACACCTCCCTCTGCAACTGGATCCTGGACTTAATGACGGGCCACCCCCAGGTGGTGAAGGTAGGCAATAACACATCCGCCACACTAATCAACACAGGGGGCCCCTCAAGGGTGTGTGCTTAGTCCTCTCCTGTACTCCCTGTTCACCCACGACTGTGGGGACGCGCATGACTCCAACACCATCATTAAGTTTGCTGACGAGACGACGGTGGTAGGCCCGATCACCGACGATGATGAGATAGCATACAGGGAGGAGGTCAGAGACCTGGCAGTGTGGTGCAAGAACAACAACCTCTTTCTCAACATCAGTAAGACCAAGGAGCTGATCGTGGACTACAGGTAACGGAGGGCCAAGCACGCCCCCATTCACATCAACAGGGCTGAAGTGGAGTGGTCAAGAGCTTCAAGTTCATATGCGTCCATACCACTAAGGATCTATCATGGTCCACAAACACCAACACAGTCATGAAGAGGGCATGACAACTCCTCTCCCCCCTCAGGAAGCTAAAAAGATTTCACATGGGCCCTCAGATCCTCAACATGTTCTACAGCTGCACCACTGAGAGCATCTTGACTTGGTATGGCCAATTTTTGGTCTCCGACCGCAAGGCACTGTAGAGGGTAGTGCGTACGGCCCAGTACATCACCGTGGCCGAGCTCCCTGTCATTCAGCACCTCTATACAAGGCGGTGTCAGAGGAAGGCCCTAAAAATGATCAGGACTCCAGCCACCAAAGTCATAGACTATTCTCTCTGCAACCGCACGGCAAGCGGTACCGATGCACCAAGTCTGGAATCAACAGGACCCTGAACTTCTTCTACCCCCAAGCAATAAGACTGCTAAATAATTAGTTAAATAGTTAACCAAAAACCGTAATTTCCGGACTATTAAGCGCACCTGAATATAAGCCGCACCCACTGAATTTAAAAAAAATATATTATTTTGAACATAAATAAGCCGCACATGTCTATAAGCCGCAGGTGCCTACCGGTACATTGAAACAAATTAACTTTACACAGGCTTTAATGAAACACGGCTTGTAACAAAAATAAATAGGCTTTAACGAAACACGGCTTGTAACAAAAATAAATAGGCTTTAACGAAACACGGCTTGTAACAAAAAATAAAACATTTGCAGTAAACAGTAGTCTACCAAGAAAGTCATTGGTCACTATCTTCCTCCTCCTGTGCACTGAAACCACTGAAGTCCTCTCCTTCGGTGTCGGAGTTGAATAGCCTCAGAATTGCTTCATCCGATATTGGATCGTTTTCATTGTCGCTCTCGTCACTTTCATCCGGAGGCAAATCCCCCGCGGAGCCCTCTTCTACACGTAGCAGTCCAGCCTTTCAAAACCCGTTGATGATAGTGGATTTTTTGACAATGCTCCACGCTGTCAGGACCCACTGGCAGACTTGACCATAAGTTGCTCTTCGCATGCGGCCCGTTTTAGTGAAGGATTTCTCCCCACTTGTCATCCAAGCCTCCCACTGAACACGGAGCGCCACCTTAAATGCACGATTTACACTGATGTCGAGTGGCTACAAATACTTTGTTGTGCCCCCAGGAATCACAGCTGGAATTGAGTTTGTCCTCTTGATGGCTTCTTTCACCGAATCTGTTATGTGGGCCCTCATGCTGTCCAAAACGAGCAATGCCTTGTTCCTGTGAAAGAATCCTCCCGGTCGCTTGCAGTAACACTCCGTATGCCATTCATGCATTAGGCTTTCCGTCATCCATCCTTTCTTGTTGACTTTCACAACAATTCCTCTCGGGAATTTTTCTTTTGGCATCGTCGTACGTTTAAAAATCACCATCGGTGGAAGCTTTTCTCCCGATGCCGTGCAGCTCAGAACACAGGTGACGTGCATTTTTTCATGCCCAGTTGTTTTCAGCGTGACGGATGATTCGCCTTTCCTGTTGACAGTCCGAGTGAGAGGCAGGTCAAACGTCAGAGGAACCTCATCCATATTTATGATGTCGTGCGGGTCAATGGAATACTCCGCTATCTTTGCATCAGTGAATTTGCGGAAGTTTGAAACTTTTTCCTCGTAGTCGGGAGGGAGCTGCTGACACAGACTCATCTGTACCCTGATGGACAGGCCTTTACGTCTCATAAATCTGAGACACCACGATGGTCCACCTCTAAAATCCTCAAACTTCATTGCGATGGCGATTGTTTTGGCTTTCAGTCGGATCTGCACAGTTGAAACACCTCGGCCGTCTGCTCTATCTGTGTGTTGACCCAGTCTTCAAGCTCATTTTCTAGTTCAGGCCATCTGCTTTTCTTCCCTCTGATAAGCTTTAGTTGTCTTTTTGCACTGAGTCAATTCCTCACGCTGCTGTTTCCAACGTCTTATCATCGACTCATTAAGACCAAGCTCCCGTGCAGCAGCTCTATTTCCTTTTCCAACAGCCAGATCAATCGCCTTCAACTTGAAAGCTGCATCATATGCATTTCTCCGTGTCTTTGCCATGATGAGGGTGACAAAATGACTACCGTAATCAGAATGATGGGAAGTTTGAGAGCGCTTGATTTAATCTAAACAGTAAACAAAAAAGTTGTTTGACCTTAACCGTTCAGCAATTTCATTGGTCTAATGAAAGCTTCATGCCGCCAAAAAACTGAGCACGTCACAGAATGTGTTTTTTTTTTTAAAAACATTTGAAAGCGGGAAAAATCCATATATTAGCCGCGTCATTGTTTAAGCCGCGAGGTTCAAAGCCTGGGAAAAAAGTTGCGGCTTATAGTGCGGAATTTAGGGTAGATACCCGGACTATATGCATTGACCCTTTCTGACTAATGACATATGCTGTTGCAAATGTTAATTATCTATCCTGATGTCACTTTATTCCTAGTTATAAATACATACAGTTGAAGTCGCAAGTTTCTCACACTTAGGTTTTCCAACAACTCCACAAATTTCTTGTTAATAAACTATAGTTTTGGCAAGTCGGTTAGGACATCTACCTTGTGCATGACACAAGTAATTTTCCAACAATTGTTTACAGACAGATTATTTTAATTATCATTCACTGTATCACAGTTCCAGTGGGTCAGAAGTTTACATACACTAAGTTGACTGTGCCTTTAAACAGCTTGGAAAATTCCACAAAATGATGTCATGGCTTTAGAAGCTTCTGATAGGCTAATTGACATCATTTGAGTCAGTTGGAGGTGTACCTGTGGATGTATTTCAAGGCCTACCTTCAAACTCAGTGCCTCTTTGCTTGGCATCATGGGAAAATCAAAAGAAATCAGCCAAGACCTCAGAAAAAAAATTGTAAACCTCCACAAGTCTGGTTCATCCTTGGGAGCAATTTCCAAACGCCTGAAGGTACAACGTTCATCTGTACAAGAAATAGCACACAAGTATAAACACCATTGGACCACGCAGCCGTCATACCGCTCAGGAAGGAGACGCGTTCTGTCTCCTAGAGATGAACGTACTTTGGTGCGAAAAGTGCAAATCAATCCCAGAACAACAGTAAAGGACCTTGTGAAGATTCTGGAGGAAACAGGTACGAAAGTATATCCACAGTAAAACGAGTCCTATATTGACATAACCTGAAAGGCAGCTCAGCAATGAAGAAGCCACTGCTCTGAAAACTGCCATAAAAAAAGACAGACTACCGTTTGCAACTGCACATTGGGACAAAGATCGTACTTTTTGGAGAAATGTCCTCTGGTCTGATGAAACAAAAATAGAACTGTTTGGCCATAATGACCATCGTTACGTTTGGAGGAAAAAGGGGGAGGCTTGCAAGCCGAAGAACACCATCCCAACCGTGAAGCATGGGGGTGGCAGCATCATGTTGTCGGGGTGCTTTGCTGCAGGAGGGACTGGTGCACATCACAAAATAGATGGCATCATCAGGGAGGAAAATGATGTGGATATATTGAAGCAACATCTCAAGACATCAGTCAGGAAGTTAAAGCTTGGTCGCAAATGGGTCTTCCAAATGGACAATGACCCCAAGCATTCTTCCAAGTTGTGGCAAAATGGCTTAAGGACAACAAAGTGAAGGTATTGGAGTGGCCATCACAAAGCCCTGACCTCAATCCTATAGAAAACTTATGGGCAGAACTGAAAAATCATGTGCAAGCAAGGAGGCCTACAAACCTGACTCAGTTACACCAGCTCTTGTCAGGAGGAATGGGACAAAATTCACCCAACTCATTGTGGGAAGCTTGTGGAAGGCTACCTGAAACGTTTGACCCAAGTTAAACATTTTAAAGGCAATGTGACCAAATACTAATTGTGTGTATGTAAACTTCGGACCCACTGTGAATGTGATGAAAAAAATAAAAGCTGAAATAAATCATTCTCTCTACTATTATTCTGACATTTCACATTCTTAAAATGAAGTGGTAACTGACCTAATACAAGGAATTTTTACTAGGATTAAATGTTAGGAACTGGGAAAAACTGAGTTTAAATGTATTTGGCTAAGGTGTATGTAAACTTCCGACTTCAACTGT
Organism: Salmo trutta; assembly: GCF_901001165.1. Classification (NCBI taxonomy): domain Eukaryota; kingdom Metazoa; phylum Chordata; class Actinopteri; order Salmoniformes; family Salmonidae; genus Salmo; species Salmo trutta. The sequence goes on along the minus strand of NC_042986.1, from coordinate 34,699,100 downwards.
ATCTACCTCAATTACCTCGTATCCCTGCATATCGACTCATTACAGGTACCCCTTGTATATAGCCAAGTTATCATTTCTCATTGTGTATTTATTATAAAATTATTATTTTTAACTTTTCTATTATTTCTCTATTTTCTCTCTGCGTTGTTGAAAAGGACCCGTAAGTAAGCATTTCACTGTCATTGTTTACGCAGCATGTGACGAATAAAATTACATTTGATTCATTTGATTAGTCCCTCCCAGCTGGGACAGGACTTTGACATCATTCACAATCGTAATGGTTGTGTGTGTGTGTGTGTGTGTGTGTGTGTGTGTGTGTGTGCATGTGTAAACATGCTCCAAAACAGAATGGATATATTTAGTCTAGGCTGCTCCCGTCTTAACGTTGTTATGATAACAGCTCAGTCATCCTATACATCTCAATAGGACCCCAGTCATATAGATTGATTAATCCCACAGGAGAGAAGCACACACACACATACACACACACAAACACGCACACAGGAGAGCAGCAAAGCAGCAGGCCCAAAAGACTGAGTTGTGTGTTCAGGGACAGAATGCAAAGGTCCTGCTGGTCTAAAAGTCAACAAAATATGTCCCAGTAGGAGGAAGGGTCAGACAACACTGATGGCTTCCTACACTACATCACAGCCCAAACAGTCCTGTGATATGTCTATTACAGACAACACTGATGGCTTCCTACACTACATCACAGCCCAAACAGTCCTGTGATATGTCTATTACAGACAACACTGATGGTTTCCTACACTACATCACAGCCCAAACAGTCCTGAGATATGTCTATTACAGACAACACTGATGGCTTCCTGCACTACATCACAGCCCAAACAGTCCTGAGATATGTATATTACAGACAACACTGATGGCTTCCTACACTACATCACAGCCCAAACAGTCCTGTGATATGTCTATTACAGACAACACCGATGGCTTCCTACACTACATCACAGCCCAAACAGTCTTGAGATATGTCTATTACAGACAACACTGATGGCTTCCTACACTACATCACAGCCCAAACAGTCCTGTGATATGTCTATTACAGACAACACCGATGGCTTCCTACACTACATCACAGCCCAAACAGTCCTGTGATATGTCTATTACAGACAACACCGATGGCTTCCTACACTACATCACAGCCCAAACAGTCCTGTGATATGTCTATTACAGACAACACCGATGGCTTCCTACACTACATCACAGCCCAAACAGTCCTGTGATATGTCTATTACAGACAACACCGATGGCTTCCTACACTACATCACAGCCCAAACAGTCCTGTGATATGTCTATTACAGACAACACTGATGGCTTCCTACACTACATCACAGCCCAAACAGTCCTGTGATATGTCTATTACAGACAACACTGATGGCTTCCTACACTACATCACAGCCCAAACAGTCCTGTGATATGTCTATTACAGACAACACCGATGGCTTCCTACACTACATCACAGCCCAAACAGTCCTGTGATATGTCTATTACAGACAACACTGATGGCTTCCTACACTACATCACAGCCCAAACAGTCCTGTGATATGTCTATTACAGACAACACCGATGGCTTCCTACACTACATCACAGCCCAAACAGTCCTGTGATATGTCTAATACAGACAACACTGATGGCTTCCTACACTACATCACAGCCCAAACAGTCCTGTGATATTTCTATTATTGTTTCTGTTAGAAGTGATTCGATTTTTATGAAGCTGTGAGTGTTTCCCTGAACCTGTCAGTCATCCACCCAGTTGCCTCCAGCACTCATTAACCTTCCTGACTCTCATATACCCTCTATCACATCTCTCATATACCCTCTATCACATCTCTCATATACCCTCTATCACATCTCTCATATACCCTCTATCACATCTCTCATATACCCTCTATCACATCTCTCATATACCCTCTATCACATCTCTCATATACCCTCTATCACATCTCTCATATCCATTCTATCACTTTACCTTTCTCTCTCTCTCTCTCTCTCTCTCTCTCTCTCTCTCTCTCTCACATCTCCTCTCTATCATCTTTCATATCCCATCTCACTCCATACCTCTCTCCCTCTCTCTCAACTGGGGACATTTTGTTAGTCGCCACAAGGTCAAATGCTATTTCTAGGTGGTTTAGAGTTAAGGTTAGAATTAGTGTTAGGGTGTGAATTAGGTTTAGGGTTAGGAACTAGGGTTAATTTTAGGGTTAGGAGCTAGGGTTAGGTTCAGGGTTAGGGTTAGGTTTTCGAGTTAAGGTTAGGGTTAAGATTATGGTTAGGGTAAGGTTTAGGGTTAAAAAATATATTTTCGAATGGGACTGAATTGTGTGTGTGTTTAGGATAAACCTGTGTGGATAAACAGGATAAACAAGGTCAGTTAAACAAGACTGTGTGTGTCTGTGTGCGTCTGTGTGCGTGTGCGTGTGTTTATTTGTAAGATGCCAACTGCTCTGCCTATTATTTAGGAAGGAGATCATGTCCTCTTATGTGGCATTGACGTCCAGTGAGTTATGGTTGCTCGTTGAGGCGCAGTGCTATCAGCATCTCACCAAAGAAACACGACAAGGCTGAGAGAGAAGAACACGCACACACACCACACTCACACAGGTTTATCCTAAACACACACACACAGACACAGAAACACACACTCTGACACAGTGATTTAATGTGTTTTAATCATTTTAACATTGCTTGTTTTTTCTGCCTCACGACCTCTCAATAACACATTGTCTCAAAACCTTTCATCTAGATGAAGTTTCGTACACACACACACACACACACACACGCAGGTTTATCCTAAACACACACCACACACAGCAGTGCATGTGAGGCAGGAAGAAATAGGCATTGAGACTACGGTGTGCAGTAGCACCAGTCCTGTAGGTGCTGCAGGTGTGTGACTTTGCAGTAAGGTGGTTGGGACATTGTCACAATGTTACTCAAGTCCCCTGAGAATGCTGGCTGGCTGCCTGCCTGCCTACCTGCCTGCCTGCCTGCCTGGCTGCCTGCCTTGCTGCCTGGCTGCCTGCCTGCCTGCCTGCCTGCCTGGCTGCCTGCCTGCCTGGCTGCCTGGCTGCCTGCCTGCAGCTCCTCACCACACAGCACCAGACCCTGTGTGTCTTTCACACTGAGCAGGCAGGGGAAGTGGGCCCTCTGCTACAGGGTCTGATGGTCACTGGAGTCACCATGAGAACACACTTTCAGTTTCCATGACTGCTTTTTTCTTAACGTGAGGGAGACATTATTGACCCCAGTGGCAGATGAATGACATGCGAGCATTGTGTTGGCAAACTGAGATATTAGCTGAGCTGCAGGACAGCACTGTTCAGATCATAACATTATCAACATGAACAAACTGAGATATTAGCTGAGCTGCAGGACAGCACTGTTCAGATCATAACATTATCAACATGAACAAACTGAGATATTAGCTGAGCTGCAGGACAGCACTGTTCAGATCATAACATTATCAACATGAACAAACTGAGATATTAGCTGAGCTGCAGGACAGCACTGTTCAGATCATGATCAACATGACTTCAGTCAGAAATAAGATATCTCCAGCAGATTGCAAAAGTCCAAAGATGGGGCTAATAATGATGGAAAGGAAACACAAAACTGATGTATTGTTCCCAGTCCAAGACAGAGAGGCTGGGTCTTTGTGGCTGTGCCCTCAGACTACTGGGTTTTAGAGGAGTCTAAACACACACATTATAAATCTGCACCATTTATACATTACCCTGAAGTGACCCCTGCTGGTGATTTGGTTCAATGCAATGTGTGTATTCATATACTTGTATAATTCCTGATTTAAAAAAAGACTACTTAGCATTAAACTTGAATAAAAATCTCCCCCATGTATACAGGGGACTTTTGTATTCCTGCAATACTAACAAACTTCACAAGCTAACGAATTGAAACGACAGTAAGATTGGTGTGTTTACAGTCAAGATGATCTCACCAGCACATCGCTTGCACTAGTAAACAAAATGTATGCTCTTGGTGGTGAATTTTACCTCGCCAATCTCTCTGTCCATACTGTCTCTGAGTTGACTGATTTCACTTTGAAAAGTATTGAGCACCTTTCTACCTTTCTGTCTGTCACTGTCTCCCTGTCCACTCAGCCAGCCAACTCACCTTATCCCCCTTTACCCTCCCCTTCACTCTCTCCCTGTCCACTCAGCCAGCCAACTCACCTTATCCCCCTTTACCCTCCCCTTCACTCTCTCCCTGTCCACTCAGCCAGCCAACTCACCGTATCCCCCCCTTTACCCTCCCCTTCACTCTCTCCCTGTCCACTCAGCCAGACAACTCACCGTATCCCCCCTTTACCCTCCCCTTCACTCTCTCCCTGTCCACTCAGCCAGACAACTCACCTTATCCCCCCTTTACCCTCCCCTTCACTCTCTCCCTGTCCACTCAGCCAGACAACTCACCTTATCCCCCCTTTACCCTCCCCTTCACTCTCTCCCTGTCCACTCAGCCAGACAACTCACCGTACCCCCCCTTTTCCCTCCCCTTCACTCTCTCCCTGTCCACTCAGCCAGCCAACTCACCGTACCCCCCCTTTTCCCTCCCCTTCACTGTCTCCCTGTCCACTCAGCCAGCCAACTCACCGTATCCCCCCTTTTCCCTCCCCTTCACTGTCTCCCTGTCCACTCAGCCAGCCAACTCACCGTACCCCCCCTTTTCCCTCCCCTTCACTGTCTCCCTGTCCACTCAGCCAGCCAACTCACCGTATCCCCCCCTTTACCCTCCCCTTCACTCTCTCCCTGTCCACTCAGCCAGACAACTCACCGTATCCCCCCTTTTCCCTCCCCTTCACTCTCTCCCTGTCCACTCAGCCAGCCAACTTACCGTACCCCCCTTTTCCCTCCCCTTCACTCTCTCCCTGTCCACTCAGCCAGCCAACTTACCGTATCCCCCCTTTTCCCTCCCCTTCACTCTCTCCCTGTCCACTCAGCCAGCCAACGCACCGTACCCCCCTTTTCCCTCCCCTTCACTCTCTCCCTGTCCACTCAGCCAGCCAACTCACCGTATCCCCCCCTTTACCCTCCCCTTCACTCTCTCCCTGTCCACTCAGCCAGCCAACTCACCGTATCCCCCCCTTTACCCTCCCCTTCACTCTCTCCCTGTCCACTCAGCCAGCCAACTCACCGTACCCCCCTTTTCCCTCCCCTTTACTCTCCTCCTGTCCACACAGCAACTCAACATAATGCCACCCTATCCCAGCATGACTCATCATGCAACCCCCCCAAACACATATAAACACTTTCTATTTTCCCTTTCTTAGACACTTCCTATTGTTCCTTCCTTGGACACTTACTATTGTCCCTTCCTTGGACACTTCCTATTATCCCTTCCTTGGACACTTCTTATTGTCCCTTCCTTGGACACTTCAAATGCATCTCCATGATTCCTCTCTCTACTTTCTTGCTAGACTGCTTTCTGACGACAACACAATTGATCTGATCTGAGCCAGAGATCCACAGAGAAGCAAGAGAGGTACCAATCCCACACAGTCAGGCACACACACACACACACACACACACACACACACACACACACACACACACACACACACACACACACACACACACACACACACACACACACACACACACACACACACACACACACACACAGGCAGACACACACATGCACACACTGGTTGTATGGTGGAGTACAGCTGGTCAGTCAGTGACCAGCTAGGGCACCTTACCACAGAGTGCAGTATTTCCAGTTTTCGTGAATGGTAGCTCTCAGGGATGAGTTGAGTGATGGGGACAGAACAAGAGAGGAATCAATTAAAAGTTTCTCAAGGATATCAGACAACAAACACCTGAGCCCAGTCAATACCTACTCTCTACTCCAGTGGAGGCTGGTGGGAGGAGCTATAGGAGGATGGGCTCATTGTAATTGCTGGAATGGAAGGATGGAACGGAGTATCCCCCCCTCTTCTCCCAACTTTACTCTCTTCCTGTCCACACAGCAACTCAACATAATACCACCTCTTCCCAGCATGACTCATCATACCCCCCCCCCCCACACACACACACACACACACTGAAGTCTGTGAAAGGTGACATTCACCAAGCTGTCCACCAACCCCGCCAGACAAGTCATGGCATTGTCAGTCGACCACGCAAGGGTACAATTAACTTTGGGAGCCTCCTGACAGCTGTGTGTGTGTGTGTGTGTGTGTGTGTGTGTGTGTGTGTGTGTGTGTGTGTGTGTGTGTGTGTGTGTGTGTGTGTGTGTGTGTGTGTGTGTGTGTGTGTGCGTGTGTCTGACTAGTTGAGACGTGTGCGTGCGTGTGTGTGTGTGTGTGAGTGGCCCTTTATCAACTAGCTGAGATGTTGATGAAACATGCTGATGAAACATCTCTCTTACCTCAGCTGACCTCATCTCGTCTCAACTAGTCAGACGAGGTGGGTGTCATTTTACAGACTCTGCCCTGTCTCTGGCCCCGGGGTGACAGGACAAGACCAAAGTTTATTACTTCAACAATTAACAACTATCATCAACAACAACTGGGTGACCCCCAGTCCCAAACCAACCTCTAGTCATGCAGAGGACTCAATGGTCCCCAGTCCCAAACCAACCTCTAGTCATGCAGAGGACTCAATGGTCCCCAGTCCCAAACCAACATCTAGTCATGCAGAGGACTCAATGGTCCCCAGTCCCAAACTGGTGGAGTACGGCTGGTGAGTCCTAAGGAACTTTGCAGTATTTCGTTTTTTTGTGTTATTTCTTACATTATTAGCCCAGAACGTCTTTTGTGATATTATTAAATACAGATGGAAATAACTTTAGCATATCAGAGCAGCGGTAACTCACCAACATTATGACCAGGAATACGACTTTCCAAAATTGGATCCTTTGTTCGTACCCCCCAGGGCACAGAATGCTCCAAGACGCCGCCGGCGGAGAAGTGGACTTCTAGTCCGACTCAGGAGGCATGCTCACCATCCACTGCTTCTGAGTGTATTACTCGCTAATGTTCAATTTCTGTACAATTCTAGTAGACGAGCTCAGGGCGAGGATCTCCTTCCAGTGAGACATCAGGGACTGTAACATACTCTGTTTCACGGAATGATGGCTCTCTCCGGAAATATTGTCCCGTCCATACAGCCAGCTGGGTTCTCAGTACATCGCACAGACAGGAATGAAGAACTCACCAGGAAGAAGAAGGACGGGGGTGTATGTTTCATGATTTACTACTCATGGTGTGATTGTGATAACATCCAGAAAGTCCTTTTGTTCACCCGACCTAGAATACCTCACAATCAAATGCCGACCGTATTACCTCCCAAGAGAATTCTCTTGGGTTATAGTCACAGACCCTCAAGCCGATACCGCGACGGCCCTCAAGGAACTACACTGGACTTTGTGCAAACTGGAAACCACATATTCTGAGGCCGCATTTATTGTAGCTAGGGATCTTAACAAATCAAATTTGAGGAAAACGCTACCAAAGTTCTATCAACACATTGCCTGTAGTACTCCCGCTGCAAAAACATTGTTACTCTCTCTTCCGGGATGGCTACAAGGCCCTCTCTCGCACACCCTTCGGCAAATCAGGTCACGACTTCATTTTGCTCCTCCCTTCCTATAGGCAGAAACTCAAACAGGAAGTACCCTTGCTAAGGTCTATTCAAGGCTGGTCTGACCAATCGGAATCCATGCTTCAAGAGAGTTTTGATCACGTGGACTGGGATGTGTTCCGGGTAGCCTCTGAGAATAACATTGATGGACACGGTGACTGAGTTCATCAGGAAGTGTATAGGGGATGTTGTACCCACTGGGACTACTAAAACCTACCCAAACCAAAAACCATGGATAGATGGCAGCATTTATGCAAAACTGAAAGCATGAACCACCGCATTTAACCATGGCAAGGTGACTGGGAATATGGTTGAATACAAACAGTGTAGTTATTCCCTCCGTAAGGCAATCAAATAGGCAAAACGTCAGTACAGAGACAAAGTGCAGTCGCAATTCAACAGCTCAGACGTGAGACATATGTGGCAGAGCCTACAGACAATCATGCATTACAAAGGGAAAACCAGCCATGTCGCGGACACAACCTCTTGCTCCCGGAAAGGCTAAACACCTTCTTCGCCCGCTTTGAGGATAACACAGTGCCACTGACACGGCCCACTCCCAAGGACTGTGGGCTCTCGTTCTCCGGGGCCGATGTGAGTAAGACATTTAAGTGTGTTAAGCCTCGCAAGGCTGCCGGCCCAGACAGCATCCCTAGCCGCGTCCTCAGAGCATGCGCAGATCAGCTGGCAGGAGTGTTTATGGACATATTCAATCTCTCCCTATCCCAGCCTGCTGTCCCCACTTGCTTCAAGTGAACCCAAGAAAGCAAAGGTAACAGATCTAAATGACTATTGCCCCGTAGCACTCACTTCTGTCATCATGAAGTGCTTTGAGAGGCTAGCTAAGGATCATATCACCTTTACTTTTCCTGCATAACACATCAAAAGATCCACAGACGCTGCAATTGCCATTGCACTGCACACTGCCCTATTCCTTCTGGACATTAGGAATACCTATGTAAAAATGCTGTTAATTGACTATAGCTCAGCCTTCAATACCATAGTACCCTCCAAGCTCATCATTAAGCTCGAGGCCCTGCGTCTTAACCCCGCTCTGTGCTACTAGGTCCAGGACTTTCTGACGGTCCGCTCCCAGGTGGTCAAGGTAGGAAACAACACCTCCACTTTGCTGATCCTCAACACAGGGGGACCACAATGGCAAGTGCTCAGCCCCCTCCTGCACTCCCTGTTCATCCATGACTGTATGGCCACGCAAGCCTCTAACTCAATCATCAAGTTTGCAGATGACACAACAGTAGTAGGCCTGATTACCAACAATGACGAGACAGCCTACAGGGAGGAGGAGAAGGCCCTGGCGGCATGGGGTCATGAAAATAACCTCTCCCTCAACGTCAACAAAACAAAGGAGCTGATCGTGGACTTCAGCAAACAGCAGAGGGAGTACGCCCCTATCCACATCGATGGGACCGGAGTGGAGAAGGTGAAAAGCTTCAAGTTCCTCAGCGTACACATCACTGATAGTCTGAAATGGTCCACCCACACAGACAATGTGGCAAAGAAGGCGCAACAGTGCCTCTTCAACCTGAGGAGGCTGAAGAAATTCGGCTTAGCCCCTAAGACCCTCAAAAACTTTTACAGAGAGCATTCTGTCGGGCTGTATCACCACCTGGTACAGCAACTGCACCGCCCGAAACCGCAGGGCTCTCCAGAGGGTGGTGCGGTCTGCCCAACGCATCACTGGGGGCAAACTGCCTGCCCTCCAGGACACCTACAACACCCGATGTCACAGGAAGGCCAAAAAGATCATCAAGGACATCAACCACTGGAGCCATTGCCTGTTCACCCCACTATCATCCAGAAGGCGAGGTCAGTATAGGTGCATCACAGCTGGGGCCGAGAGACTGAAAAACAGCTTCTATCTCAAGGCCATCAGACTGTTATAGCCATCACTAGCCGGCATCCACCTGGTTACTCAACCCTGCCCTATGTACATAGACATGGAATCACTGACCACTTTAATAATGGAACACTAGTCACTTTAATAATATTTACATACTGCTTTACTTCATATGAAAAAAAGGGTTCTATTCTACTGTATTTTAGTCAATGCCACTCCGACATTGACCGTTCTTAATTCCATTATTTTATTTATAAATTTGTGTGTATTATTGTGAATTGTTAGATACTACTGCACTGTTGGAACTAGACCCGCAATAACATCTGCTAAATATATGTACGTGACCAATAAAATTTGATTTGATTTGAATACCTACTCTCTTCTCCAGTGGAGGCTGGTGGGAGGAGCTATAGGAGGACGGGCTCATTGTAATGGCTGAAATGGAAGTAACGAAACGGAATCAAATATGGTTGGATATGTTTGATACCATTCCATTTATTCCATTCCAGCCATTACAATGAGGCCATCCTCATATAGCTCCTCCCAACAGCCTCTTCTGCCTCTACTCTGTCTCTGTTCTCCCTCTGATACGCTGTTCCTCCATACATCCTCCTAGAAATATGATGCGCTATTGTACGACCGGGTAAGACGTATGATACTATACGTAAGTCGTCCTCTGATTCTTATTAATGTGTACGACCTCTATTCCATTCATAATGTAGCCTAATGTAACGTAATATTATTCTAAATGAAGGGACCAGATTTACATACCAAATCCTACAAATCCTGTTACCTCAACCAAGTTGAGTTAACAGCTTGTAACCCGAGATAGCTATAGGTGCTATCGAGCTCATATGAGAAAAAAATATGTGGTCTTATTATGGCCTTGTGTGCTCTAGTCTAGATTGTAAACTCTGGCACAGTAACATAGATACAGTTGAAGTCGGAAGTTTACATAAACTTAGGTTGGTGTCACAGGCGTCAAAATGAGTAGACCAAGGTGCAGCGTGGAATATGTTCATCTTGATGTTTAATGAAAGAATGAACACTTACAAATTAAACAAAAATGACAGCAGACAGTTCCGTCAGGTACTCACAACTAAACGGAAAACAACTACCCACAAAAAACAAAGGAAAAACAGGCTGCCTAAGTATGGCTTCCAATCAGAGACAACGATAGACATCTGCCTCTGATTGGAAACCATACCCGGCCAAAACATAGAACACAAAACATAGAATGCCCACCCACCTATCACACCCTGGCCTAGCTAAATAGAGAAAACACAGCTCTTTGAGGTCAGAGCGTGACAGTTTGAGTCATTAAAACTCATTTTTCAACCACGCCACAAATTTCTTGTAAACAAACTATAGTTTTGGCAAGTCGGTTAGGACATCAACTTTGTGCATGACACAAGTAATTTTTCCAACAATTGTTTACAGACAGATTATTTCACTTATAATTCACTGTATCACAATTCCAGTGGGTCAGAAGTTTACATACACTACGTTGACTGTGCCTTTAAACAGGTTAGAAAATTCCAGAAAAAGATGTAATGGCTTTAGAAGCTTCTGATAGGCTAATTGACATAATTTGAGTAAATTGGAGGTGTACCTGTGGATTTATTTCAAGGCTTACCTTCAAACTCAGTGCCTCTTTGCTTGACATCATAGGAAAATCAAAAGAAATCAGCCAAGACCTCAGAAAAAAATTGTAGACCTCCACAAGTCTGGTTCATCCTTGGGAGCAATTTCCAAACGCCTGAAGGTACCACGATCATTTGTACAAACAACAGTACGCAAGTATAAACACCATGGGACCACGCAGCCGTCATACCGCTCAAGAAGGAGACGTGTTCTGTTCCCTAGAGATGAACCTACTTTGGTGCGAAAAGTGCAAATTAATCCCAGAACAAAAGCAAAGGACCTTGTGAAGATGCTGGAGGAAACAGGTACAAAATTATCTATATCCACAGTAAAACGAGTCCTATATCGACATAACCTGAAAGGCCGCTCAGCAAGGAAGAAGCCACTGCTCCAAAACTGCCATAAAAAAGCCAGACTACTGTTTGCAACTGCACATGGTGACAAAGATCGTACTTTTTGGAGAAATGTCCTCTGGTCTGATGAAACCAAAGTAGAACTGTTTGGCCATAATGACCATCGTTATGTTTGGAGGAAAAATGAGGAGGCTTGTAAGCCGAAGAACACCATCACAACCGTGAAGCATGGTGGTGGCAGCATCATGTTGTGGGGGTGCTTTGCTGCAGGAGGAACTGGTGCACTTTATAAAATAGATGGTATCAAGGGGTAGGGAGATTATGTGGATATATTGAAGCAACATCTCAAGACATCATTCAGGAAGTTAAAGCTTGGTCGCAAATGGGTCTTCCAAATGGACAATGACCCCAAGCATACTTCCAAAGTTGTGGCAAAATAGCTTAAGGACAACAAAGTCAAGGTATTGGAGTGGCCATCACAAAACCCTGACCTCAATCCTATAGAAAATTTGTGGGCAGAACTGAAAAAGCATGTGCGAGCAAGGAGGCCTACAAACTTGATTCAGTTACACCAGCTCTTGTCAGGAGGAATGGGCCAAAATTCATCCACCTTATTGTGGGAAGCTTGTGGAAGGCTACCTGAAACGTTTGACCCAAGTTAAACAATTTATAGGCAATGCTACCAAATACTAATTGAGAGTATGTAAACTTCTGACCCACTGGGAATGTGATGAAAAAAATAAAAGCTGAAATAAATGATTCTCTCAACGATATTTCTGACATTTCACATTCTTAAAATTAAGTGGTGATCCTAACTGACCTAATACAGGGACTTTTTACTTGGATTAAATGTCAGGAATTGTGAAAAACTGAGTTTAAAAATATTTGGCGAAGGTGTATGCACACGTCCGACTTCAACTGTACATACATGACACTGCAATACATCCTTTCAACCATATATGGGCTAAGATGACTTTAAACGACTCATCGACTCTTTTCTCAACATGATTGCGTGGGTCAGTGAGCCTCCGCTCAGTATGACCAAAAGTCAATTGACGTCAGCGCTAATCAGTCAGAGCTAATCAGTTGGAGCTAATCAGTCAGGGACATACATAGAGATATAACTGCTCATAGTCCTTTGAGATTAAAACATGAACATATGATCCTCATGACTTCTTCAATAATATAACGTAAAATGCCTTATGAGGTAGGTTTAGAACTTCTTAGGGATTGGTGTCACATCCAAGGGACGGTTTAGTTAACGTAGGCCTAACCTCATGCTAATCACTACAGTTGTGATTAGCATGAGGTTGTAAGTAACAAGAACATTTCCCAGGACATAGACATATCTGATATTGGCAGAAAGCTTAAATTCTTGTTAATCTTACTGCACTGTTCAATTTACAGGAGCTATTACAGTGAAAGAACTACTGACCAATACTCTAGTTATAGAGTCTGTAGAGTTACTGACCACTACTCTAGTTATAGTATGTAGAGTTACTTACCACTACTAGTTATAGAGTCTGTAGAGTTACTCACCACTACTAGTTATAGAGTCTGCAGAGTTACTGACCACTACTCTAGTTATAGAGTCTGTAGAGTTACTGACCACTACTAGTTATATAGTCTGTAGAGTTACTGACCACTACTAGTTATATAGTCTGTAGAGTTACTGACCACTACTAGTTATAGAGTCTGTAGAGTTACTGACCACTACTCTAGTTATAGATTCTGTAGAGTTACTGACCACTACTAGTTATAGAGCCTGTAGAGTTACTGACCACTACTCTAGTTATAGAGTCTGTAGAGTTACTGACCACTACTAGTTATATAGTCTGTAGAGTTACTGACCACTACTAGTTATATAGTCTGTAGAGTTACTGACCACTACTCTAGTTATAGAGTCTGTAGAGTTACTGACCACTACTCTAGTTATAGAGCCTGTAGAGTTACTGACCACTACTAGTTATAGAGTCTGTGGAGTTACTGACCACTACTAGTTATAGAGCCTGGAGAGTTACTGACCACTACTAGTTATAGAGCCTGTAGAGTTACTGACCACTACTAGTTATAGAGCCTGTAGAGTTACTGACCACTACTAGTTATAGAGTCTGTGGAGTTAGTGACCACTACTAGTTATAGAGCCTGTAGAGTTACTGACCACTACTAGTTATAGAGCCTGTAGAGTTACTGACCACTACTAGTTATAGAGTCTGTAGAGTTACTGACCACTACTAGTCATAGATTCTGTAGAGTTACTGACCACTACTCTAGTTATAGTATGTGGAGTTACTGACCACTACTAGTTAGAGAGTCTGTAGAGTTACTGACCACTACTCTAGTTATAGAGTCTGTAGAGTTACTGACCACTACTCTAGTTATAGAGTCTGTATAGTTACTGACCACTACTCTAGTTATAGAGTCTGTAGAGTTACTGACCACTACTAGTTAGAGAGCCTTGAGAGTTACTGACCACTACTCTAGTTATAGAGTCTGTAGAGTTACTGACCACTACTCTAGTTATAGAGTCTGTAGAGTTACTGACCACTACTCTAGTTATAGTATGTGGAGTTACTGACCACTACTCTAGTTATAGAGTCTGTAGAGTTACTGACCACTACTCTAGTTATAGAGCCTGTAGAGTTACTGACCACTACTAGTTATAGAGCCTGGAGAGTTACTGACCACTACTAGTTATAGAGCCTGTAGAGTAACTGACCACTACTAGTTATAGAGTCTGTAGAGTTATTGACCACTGCTAGTTATAGTCTGTAGAGTTACTGACCACTACTCTTGTTAAATATTCTGTAGCATTGCTGAACACTTCTTTAGCGTTGGACACAGAGCTGAATGCTACTATGATCTGAACACTCCTCTGTCCTCAGGTTCAGTAAGGAGAACAGAGAGAACATTGATCCCTACACCTTCCTTCCGTTTGGGATGGGGCCCAGGAACTGTATCGGCATGAGATTCGCCCTCCAGGCCATTAAGATGGTGATAGTAGAGATCCTCCAGAGCTTCAGATTTGTCACCTGCAAGGAGACAGAGGTGAGATTACTGATTGTCTCAATGGGATTATTGATGTGCTTGAGTCCATACGTACAGTGAATGCGTGTGTTTGAAAATGGTGGTGAAATTTTGGCTTGTGATGGCATATCTTTGTGTTGTTGACTGTAGTAGCTGTTTGGGTGAGTTTAGGTTCTCAAAACAGAATTAAACTGTAACTGATCATATTGTTCTGATCTTCTCGAATGTTTCATCAAGTCATTTGTGTCCATGTTGAACTAAGCAAAGGGGCTTTTATTCCCAGCACCACGTGGAGACTGTATGGTGCTGTTTTCATATCGGTATTCATATTGACTTCCTGGATGTGTCCTCAGGCTCCTCTGGAGCTGTTTGACAACGGCTTCGTCGCCCCAACGAAGCCCATCAAGCTGAAGCTGGTCCCCCATGTTGTGGCCCCCAGCCAGGACTGAGGGAGAGGAGAGGAGAGGAGAGGCGCAGGTATACAGGACACTACCCTGTTAGTCTAGCCCAGTCAGTTTCTGCTTCAGTCAAACATGGTTGGCATGGCAATGAGTAAGACGTTGTCTAAAGGGCAAGGCAAACTGCCTGTTGGAAGGGATCAGCTTAGACTCATTGATAATCCAGGTTAATGCTCTGGAATGAGGAAAATGTTTGATTTTATAGTGCAGAAACTACCCAACTAGCTATAATGCTAAAATGTTGACTACACTGCATGTACAAAACATTAGGAACACCTGCTCTTTCCATGACAGACTGTAGACTGACCAGGTGAATCCAGGTGAAAGCTATGATCCCTTATTGATGTCACTTGTTAAATCCACTTCAACCAGTGTAGATGAAGGGAAGGATGTGTCATTCAGAGGGTGAATGGGCAAGACAAAAGATGTATGTGTCTTTGAACAGGGTATGGTAGTAGGTACCAGGTGTACCGGTTTCAGTGTAAAGAACTGCAAGCGCTGCTGTGTTTTTCATGCTCAACAGTTTGCTGTGTGTGTCAAGAATGGTCCACCACCCAAAGGACATCCAGCCAACTTGACACAACTGTGGGAAGCATTGGAGTCAACATGGGCCAGCATCCCTGTGGAACGCTTTCAACACCTTGTAGAGACCATGTCCCAGTGAATTGAGGCTGTTCTGAGGGCAAAAGGGGTGCAGCTCAATATTCTAATGTTTTGTACACTCAGTCTATATATAGGTTTTTGTATCATATTCTCAGGAACCCCTTGAAATTAAGATGCCTCATCTCAAGAGACATGCAATAAGTTGAAACTGAATATAATATGGACAATCGTAGTAACCATGTGTGCCTTCATTTGTTTTGTAAAATAATTTATGTTCAGGCATTGAATTAACACAGATCACTAACTAACTTACCTGCAAGAAACTGCTGCAACACAATGTACAACCAATATAATATATGAACATGAATGATCTAATGCTATTACTGATGTAAGATAGTATCCCTCATATAAACCTCTTATAAAACTCACTTGCCATGTCCACCAACTCAGTCTGTAGTGTATATGCAATGGAACGCCTGAGACTGTCGTACCTAAACGAAACCAATGAGGGGGGAAAAAACGACGCACACATGACTGATAGTGCCTTTGGATAAAAGTATCTGACAAATGGCATATACCGTTATATACTGTATATGTTACTGTCAACTCCTCTGTTTGTGCTGCAATATTGTGGGGGTGATACCTCACAATAGTATAGGCAATATTTGAAGCTCACTGTTAAATTCAAATCTCACTACCATCATATCTCTTATCCAGAGCAACTTACAGGAGCAATTGGACTTAAATGCCTTGCTCAAGGGCACACACAGACTTGAAATTGAGGCAGAAATTACAGACAGAAAAAGGGTGATTTTGTTATTGTAGTTGGTCAGGACGTGGCAGGGGTGTGTTTGTTTTGTGTGTTTCGCGGGTTTTTTTGGGGGGGGGGGGTTATGTTCTATGTTAATATATTTCTATGTTCATTCTATTTCTTATATTTCTATGTTTAGTTTATTGGGCTGACCTTCAATTGGAGGCAGCTGTTCCTCGTTTACTCTAATTGAAGGTCCTATTTAGTAGGGGTGTTTTTCCATGGGTTTTGTGGGTAGTTGTTCCTTGTATAGTCAGAGCACCTTACAGGACTGTTTTTCGTCGTTGTTTTTGTAATAGTGTTTTGTTTTGGTTTCCATCTAATAAAAGAAGATGAGTATTCATATACCCGCTGCATTTTGGTCCACTTCTTACGACGCATATGACATGAAGAGAGTGAACGAAGTATGTTATAGGTTAAAGCTTCCCTCCTATTACCGCATTAACCCCTCGTTCCATGTGTCTCTCCTCAGGCCGGTGGTGGCTGGCCCACTCCAGGAGGCTGAGGTGTGGGAGGTTCCTCCACCCCCTCTGGACATTGAGGGGGCCCCGGCGTACTCCGTTCCATCCATCCTAGATTCAAGACATCGGGCGAGGGGTCTTCAGTACCTTGTGGACTGGGAGGGGTACGCTCCGGAGGAGAGATGATGGGTTCCGGTGGAGGATGTGTTAGATCCTTCCCTGCTTCGAGAGTTACATCATCTCCATCCGGATTGCCCTGCACCTCGTCCTCCAGGTTGTCCCGAGGCCGGTGTCGACGCACTGCTGGAGCCGCGTGTCAGGGAGGGGTACTGTCACGACTTCTACCGAAGTCGATGCCCCTCCTTGCTCGGGTGGTGTTCGGCGGTCGATGTCACCGGCCTTCTAGCCATCATTGATCAGTTTCTAATTTTCCATTTGTCTTGTCTTGTTTTCCTACACACCTGTTTCCAATCCCATTAATTACATGTTGTGTATTTAACATTCTGTTTCCCCTCATGTCCTTGTCAGTGATTATTTTTGTGATGTTATGTTACGTGTGTTTTGTATCGGTGTGCGACGGGTATATGTTTCCCATGTTATTTTGTACTTTGGTTGTGGAGTTTATTTTTTTAATTAAAATACTCCAGATCAACCAATTTGGTTTCTCCTGCGCCTGACTTCCCTGCCACCTACATACACGAATATGACACATTTTGCATTTAGAAATGTTGTATCATTTTGTATAATCACCTTCCAGTGTAAAAATAGGCATTGGTCTGATGCCGAAAAGGAAAGGAAGTTCACATGAGCACCACAATGCCTATTCCACCCATGCTCTACCAAGGTGTTCCAGCACACAGTTCTGATCTACTACAGTAGCTTTGTTGGTATTGTACTTCAGACTATGTGTAGGCAGGTTGCTTAGGATTCAAACCTGTTTTTAGTTTTTTAGGAATGTATTGTTATATAATGATGTCATTTGTAGTGTAACTACAATAACACTGCTGGACTGAAGTAAAAGTTTTTTTACTGAATAGACGAGCTGTTTGAGTTGAATCTCTTCTGTTCCCAAGTCACCTATATGTTCACCTGTTGGCCAGTTGTGTGTAGTCTATCAACATGAACAAGGTATTTATTACCAACAAGATATTTATGACCTTGACCTCTGGCCAGATAGTTGTTCAGTACCAATCTCTCTCTTTCAGAGACAACCCAACCAGCCAGTCTGGTTTCTGCCAGTCAGGTTCCAAACTCTCACAGTGACTCAGCACTCTGACACACACACACTCCGAGACACACACACACGCCGGGTATAAGCAATATTCCAGTCTCAGATCCCACATAAACAATACTGCAGTTTACTATAGAATACATTTAAATCCATTAAAGTTTGTTGTACTCAAATCAAGTTGAGGAAGAAAAAAGGAGAACTCCCCTTGTACCTTGCCAATCCTTACCATCAACAGACAGATACATGGAGAAGAGGGTTTGAAGTGGGCATGAAGCCCTGAGATGTTCTAACCAGTCCCAAAGTTTGTTGTCGTCGTCCTTACAGGTTATAGAAAAGAGCAGAAGCTCTGAACTCTCTGTTCAGAACCCAGTCCTACCTACCTACCTACCTACCTACCTACAGGTTATGGAAAATGAGCTCTTTTAGCATTTCTCCAGTAGGTTTCCTCAAGGAGAAAGCCCCCCTATTCTATGACAAAAACAGTACAGTAAATGCTACAGGAATATACCCCAAAATATTACAGTGAATACTACAGTATACTACAGTCCCCCAAAACACTACAGTAAATAGTACAGTATACTTCAGTCCCCCAAAACACTAAAGTTAATAATTCAGCAGGGCTATTCAACTATATTCTTAAGGGGGCCAGATTTGAAAAAGGTTATTTACAGGGGGGGGCAGACATTTACTTTATGGGATTACTCTTACTAAAACCAGTATAAAAAACAATGCACAAACACAATTATAATCTTACTACGAAAGCACTATTATTAAAAATTAAACATTGCTAGAAGTTCATTTTAAGTGCTTTAAGATTAGCCTAATTCAGCACATCCAATTGTTTTAATAACGGAATATATTTTTACTTGTAACACAGTTGACCTGCATCACATTAATACATTACTTTTCTGTCCGTTTTACATACATACACTGAACAAAAATATAAGCGCAACATGTAAAGCGTTGGTCTCATGTTTCATGAGCTGAAATAAAAGATCCAAGATCTTTTCCATACGCACAAAAATCTTATCCTCTCAAATTATGTGCACACATTTGTTTACATCCCTGTTAGTGAGCATTTCTCCTTTGCCAAGACAATCCATCCGCCTGACAGGTGTGGTATATCAAGAAGCTGATTAAACAGGGACAATAAAAGGCCACTCTAAAATGTGCAGTTTTGTCACACAACACAATACATCAGATGTCTCAAGTTGTGAGGGAGCGTGCAATTGGCATGTTGACTGTAGGAATAACCCCCAGAGCTGTTGCCAGAGATTTGAATGTTAATGTCCCTACCATAAGCTGCCTCCAACATCGTTTTTAAGAATTTAATAGTACGTCCAACCGGCCTCACAACCGCAGACCACATGTAACCACGCCAGTCCAGGACTTCTGCTGAAGAGTATTTCTGCCTGTAATAAAGCCCTTTTGTGGGGAAAAACTCATTCTGATTGGTTAGGCCTGGCTCCATGGTGGGTTTTCCAAAAGCATTGCACTACACCCACATTAACATCTGCTAAGTATGTGTATGTGACCAATACAATTTGATTGATTTGGGCCTGGCTCCCAAGTGTTGCATGTTGCGTTTATATTTTTGTTCAGTATACATGATCTAAGTGATTGATACAGTTGGTAATCAGCAGTAATAAAAGTAAACCTTATTTAATTGGAAGAACTACAAAATAGTGATTTTGTCAGACAGCATAGGCAGCAGCTCTATACAGATGAGACGATGACTTGGAATAAAATAATATTTGTCAAATAAAACACATGTAATATACACAACAACTGAAATATTTTATTAAAGTAAAGTAATGTGAATAAATAATGGTTAATAAGCAGTCACTACCATCATGGGACTTGTATTAATAGTTTTATTATGTGTTGTTACAGCATTCAACCCACATAATGCATAGTGCATTTAATAGTAAAAAATAACTAATCGAAACCAAATCGAAAACCCTTGATTCTTTTTTTATAATCAAACCAAAATTTAACTGACCTCAAAAAGCACTAATCGCTCAGCACAAAAATGTGGCCACAACACAACTAGCTGTTCTATATTTGGCGTGCTCAGTGGTGGCAAAAGTAGCCAATTGTCATACCTGAGTAAAAGTCAAGATACCTTAATAGAAAATGAAGTAAAATTGAAAGTCACCCAGTTGTAAATACGAATTGAGTAAAAGTCTAAAAGTATTTGGTTTTAAATATACTAAAGTATCAAAAGTAAAAGTATAAATAATTTTATATTCCTTATACTAAGCAAACCAGACAGCACCATTTTCTTGTTTTTTTAATATACGGATAGCAAGGGGTACACTCCAACACTCAGACATCATTACAAATGAAGCAATTGTGTTTAGTCCACCAGATCAGAGGCAGTAAATGTTCTCTTGATAAGTCTGTGAAATGGACCATTTTCCTGTCCTGCTAAGCATTTTAAATGTAACAGGTACTTTTGGGTGTCAGAGAAAATGTATGGAGTAAAAATTACATTATTTTCTTTAGGAATGTAGTGAAGTAAAAGTAAGTTATCAAAAATATGAATAGTAAAGTAAAGATAAACCCAAAAAACGACTTAAGGACGTCTTTTCCGGCTTTTCCTTTATGCAGATGACTCTACACTTCTGGTGTCTCATACAAGTAAAGCTATGTTGGAGAGCATACTTAGCACAAAGCTTACTAACATTAGCAAATGGCTTGGAGATAATAAGCTATCCCTGCACTTAGGTAAAACTGAGGCAATTATTTTGGGGTCCAGACCTAAATTGTGTAGGACCTCTGAAATCAGAGTGTAGTTAGGTTTTAGTAGTCAACACCTCACCTCCTATGTTAGCTACTTGGGATGCATTCTTGATGGAAGCTTAGGATGTGTGAGTATTGCCACTAAAATGCTAGTGAAGGTTAATGCCAGAATTACGTTTTTGGCTAGAAAGTCCAAGCTGCTTGATAAGGACTCCATGAGAGTGCTAGTCACCACCCTCGTTCAATGCCATTTTGACTATGCTAGTACTTCCTGGTTTGAGGGATTAGCTTCTGAAGGGGAAGCTACAGATAGCCCAGAATAAGCTGATCAGGGTAATTTTGAAGGTGAGTCCACGTACTCACTTAGGCAAGAGCTGCTTTCAGGAACTCAACTGGTTGCCTGTTGAGGCTAGGGTGTCCCAGATCAGACTGGGTTCGGTTTACAGGAGTATTTATGGTTCTGCGCTCAGATATCTAACTGATTACTTTCCCCATGTTAGGGATGCACACAATCACAGCACCAGATCAGGTATAGCTAATGTGTGCTTATACAGGTTCAGGAGTAATCCTGGGAAAGGTACGTTCTTGTATACTGGAGCCTCAGAGTGGAATGTGTTGCCTCTGCCCATAAAAACGACGTCCTCTATAGGCAGCTTTAAAAACAAAGTAAAAAACTGTTTGATGTGTTCTGTGCCCACTTGACTGTTGCAACTGCGATGATGAGATAATGTTCTTTTTCTTTGTTTTTATGTTTTATTATCTTACTGTCATACTGTGTGCAATCATGTTGGATCTTGCCTTGCCATCTTGTCTCAAGACCACAATGGAAATAAGTCCCAGACTTTATTGTGTGTTATCCTCAATGATTTTACTCATGTGCATGTATGGTTTTTCATTAATAAACTCAACTAAAATTAACAAACTACTTAAGTAATGACCAAATGACTCAAGATTTCCCGAAGGGGATGGCTTTACGGGCTCCTAACAAATCGTGCCATTCTATGTGTTTTTTAGCATTGTTTGTAACTGTTTTTGTACACGGTCTCTTATGACCAAAAAGAGCATCTGGACATCAGAACAGCAATTACTCACCTCGAACTGGAAGAAGATTTTTTATTTAACGAATCGGAGGCGAAAGATTTACAGCTCCTCTCGGACCAGGCCCAAATCCCCATCATTCGCATGAAGAGGAGATGCCGATACAGGGGGCACAGATGCGGGTGCTTGGTGAGAATTCGTCAGTGAGTGGATAATCTGCATTTACCATCCATCCTACTGACGAATGTGCAATCACTGGAGAATAAACTGGATGAGCTCCGTTCGAGACTATCCTACCAACAAGACATTCAAAACTGTAATATCTTATGTCGTGGCTGAATGAGGACATGGATAATATACAGTTGGCTGGGTTTTCCGTCCATCGGCAAGACAGAAAAGCAACCTCTGGTAAGACGAGGGGTGGTGGTCTATGTCTATTTGTCAACAACAGGTGGTGCGCAATCTCTAAAATTAAGGAAGTCTCAAGGTTTTGCTCGCCTGAGGTTGAGTACCTCATGATAATCTCTAGACCCCACTATTTACCAAGAGAGCTTATCTATATTTTTTGTAGCTGTCTATTTACCACCACAAACCGATGCAGGAACAAAGACCGCACTCAATGAGCTGTATAAGGCCACAAGCATACAAGAGAATGCTCACCCAGAAGCAGCTCTCCTAGTGGCCGGGGCCTTTAATGCATGAAAACTTAAATCCATTTTACCACATTTCTACCAGCATGTCACATGTGCAACCAAAGGGGAAAAAAACTCTAGACCACCTTTACTCCACACATAGAGATGTGTACAAAGCTCTCCCTCACCCTCCATCTGGCAAATCTGACCATAATTCCTGCTTACAAGCAAAAACTCAATCAGGGAGGTGTTACTACAGACACAGGTTCATTCCCGGGCTGTGCCACAACCGAACGTGGCCGGGAGTCCCTTAGGACAGTGCACAATTGGTCCACCATCGTCCAGGTTAGAGGAGGGTTTGGCTGGGGGGGGGGGGGGCTTTACTTGGCTCATAGCGCCCTAGCGACTCCATGTGGCAGGCCGGGTGCCTGCAGGCTGACCCTGGTCGCCAGTTGAACAGTGTTTCCTCCAACACATTTGTGCGGCTGGCTTCCGAGTTAAGCTGGCAGGTGTTAAGGAGCGCGATTAGGTGGGTCATGTTTCGGAGGATGCTTGACTACACTTTCGCCTCTCACGAGCCCAGTGTGGAGTTGCAGTGCAGTGATGAGACGATATTGAAATTGGGGAGAAAAAGGGGCGTTTAAATTCCCCAAAAATGTTCAAGCAAGATGTACCAGTGACTTGTTCAATATGGAAGTGGTCTGATGACGTGGATGCTAAGCTGCAGTACTGTTTTGCTAGCACAGACTAGAATATGTTCTGGGATTCATCCAATGGCATCGAGGAGTATACCACATCTGTCACTGGCTTCATCAATAAGTGGATCAACGACGTCATCCCCACAGTGACCATACGTACAAACCCCAACCAGAAGCCATGGATTAAAGGCAACATCCGCATTGAGCTAAAGGGTAGAGCTGCCGCTTTCAAGGAGCGGGACACTAATCCAGACACTTATGCAAAATCCCACTATGCCCTCTGATGAACCATCAAACAGGCAAAGCATCAGTACAGGACTAAGACTTAATCCTACTACTCTTATGCTCGTCAGATGTGGCAGGACTTGCAAACTATTATGGATTTCAAAAGGAAACCCAAACGCGAGCTGCCCAGTGATGCAAGTCTACCAAACTAGCTAAATGCCTTCTTCGAGGCAAGCAACACTGAACCATGCATGAGAGCACCAGCTGTTCTGTACAACTGTGCGATCATGCTCTCCGTAGCTGATGTGAGTAAAACCTTAAACAGGTCAACCTTCACAAGGCCGCAGGGCCAGACGGATTACCAGGACGCATACTCAGAGAATGCGCTGACCAACTGGCAAGTGTCTTTACTGACATTTTCTACCTCTCACTGACAGAGTCTTTAATACCCACATGTTTCAATCAGACCACCATAGTCCTTGTACCCAAGAAAGCCAAAGTAACCTGCTCAAATGACTACCCCATAGCACTTACATCTGTAGCCATGAAGTGCTTTCAAAGGCTGGTCATGGCTCACATTAACACCATCATCCCAGAAACCCTAGAACCATTACGATTAGCATACCGCCCCAACAGATCCACAGATGATGCATTCTCCATTGCACTCCACACTGCCCTTTCCACCTGGACAAAAGGAACACGTATGTGAAAATGCAGTTTGTTGACTACAGCTCAGCATTCAACACCATAGTGCTGTCAAAGGTCATCACTCAACTAAGGACCCTGGGACTTAACACCCCCCTCTGCAACTGGATCCTGGACTTCCCGTCGGGCTGCCCCTAGGTGGAAAGGGTAGGCAACAACACATCTGCCACGCAGATGCCATCCAGGACCTCTATACCATCCAGGACCTACATACCAGGCGGTGTCAGAGGAAGGCCTTAAAAATGGTCAAAGACTCCAGCCACCCTAGTCATAGACTGTTCTCTCTGCTACCGCACGACAAGCGATACCGGAGCGCCAAGTGTAGGTCTAAAAATCTCATTAACAGCTTCAAGTCATTGCTAAACAATTAATTTAATGGCTACCCGGACTATTTGCATTAATCAACTTTACGTTGCAGCTACTTGGTGTTTATTATCTATGCAAATTACTTTACCACTACCTACATGCACATATTACCTCAATTTACCTCGACTAACCTGTACCCCCGCACATTGACTCTGTATCTGTAGCCACTGTATATAGCCTTGTAATTGTTATTTTATTGTGTTACTTTTTTTATAACTTTAGTATATTTGTTTTTTTATGTACATTTTTTGCATATATTTTCTTACATATTTTTTTTAATTTCTGCATTGTTGGTTATGGGCTGGTAAGTAAGCATTTCACGGTAAAGTCTACACCTGTTGTATTCGGCGTATGTGACAAATAAAATTTGATTTGAAGTAGCATTTTCAAGTATTTTTACACCACTGGGTGTGCTTGCAGCCCAAATTGCAGCCCAAATTGTTATCTGTTGTAGTATTTCGAATAATTGTATTGATGTCTGATCAGACAGGAGCAATATATGTTTTTTATAGCCTAATTTTGGCTGAATTATTTCAATTTATCAGTAGGTGCTGCAGCACCCCCATTACCCCTACTTCCCGAGGCTATGCCATTCAAAACGATTTTTCCCAGTCGGAGCTCGTTTTTTTCACAGTTTTCTTCAATGCAATGAAGTCGGAAGTCACAGATTTCACACAAAAAAATGTACATACCTTGGCCAAAACATCAGAGGCACAGATAACTTCCACAAAGCTGTGAACAATCTGAGAGAAAAGTCAAGAAGAGCCTTCTACGCCATCAAAAGGAACATGAAATTTGACATACCAATTAGGATCTGTCCCAAAAAATACTTGAATCAGTTATAGAACCCATTTCCCTTTATTGTTGCAAGGTCTGGGGTCCGCTCATCAACCAAGAATTCACAAAATTGGACAAACACCAAACTGACACTCTGCATGCCGAATTCAGCAAAAATATCCTCTGTGTACAACGTAAAACACCAAATAATGCATACAGAACATAATTAGACCTCTAATGATCAAATTCCAGAAAAGAGGCGTTAAATTCTGCAACCACCTAAAAGGAAGTAATTCCAAAACCTTCCATAACAAAGCCATCACCTACAGAAAGACTAACCTGGAGAAGAGTCCCCTAAGCAAGCTGGTCCTGGGGGTCTGATCAACAAAATTAGATCCAACCAAATTATGAGAAAACAAAAAAGATTGCTTGACACATTGGAAAGAATTAACAAAAAAACTGAGCAAACTAAAATACTATTTGGCCCTAAACAGAGAGTACACAGTGGCAGAATACCTGATCACTGTGACTGACCTGAAACAAAGGAAAGCTTTGATTATGTATATACTCAGTGAGCATAGCCTTGCTATTGAGAGAGGCCGCCGTAGGCAGACCTGGCTCTGAGGAGAAGACAGGCTATGCGCACACTGCCCAGAAAATGAGGTGGAAACTGAGCTGTACTTCCTGACCTCCTGTTGTAAAGTATTTAAGTAAAAATATTTTAAGTACTACTTAAGTTGTTTTTATAGGTATCTGTACTTTACTATTTATATTTTTGAAAACTTTTACTTTTACTTCACTACATTCCTAATGCAAATAATGTACTTTTCAATTAATGCGTTTTCCCTGACACCCAAAAGTACTCATTACATTTTGAATGCTTAGCAGGACAGGAAAATGGTCCAATTCACACACTTATCAAGAGAACATCCCTGGTCATCCCTACCGCCTCTGATCTGACGAACTCACTCAACAGTGGAGTGTGTCCCTGGCGCACTGGCGGATTTAGGTATAGGCGACATGGGCAGCCGCACAGGGCTGAATCTTGCCGAGACAGGCACCCAATTTTGCCGACACAGGCACCCACACAAAAGAATGTGGTTTTCTATCGCTCATTTTCACGTCACATCAATGATATCACGTCACCGTGTGGGACTGTGGGTCAATTAACCTTGTCGGAGTGGGCGCCCTGATTCTAGTTTGTGAGCTAGGAAAGCTACTGCCTGGGAAGGTCTCCCACTCAGAAGTACGAGATGGGGAGGGGGGCGTGGGTAGGTTGGCCTCAGTTCTTTCCATTGGAAGCCCGAGCTAGGGGGAGCGGGGGAATCTATCAAATAGCACACCTCTAACTTTGTACAGTACAAATGCAATTAGTGAAATCAGTCACACTACGAAATGCTACTAAATAAACCACAATTCATTCATAACACTGTTAATACTGTTGCATTTTTTTCTGGTGTGTTCGAAATTGTTAAGAATAATATAAAACCAGTCTGCACACCATCAAGGTGAATTGGTTTAGTCTTGACTCTTGGTTGACAGTGTTGGGGGATGGGTAATGTATTGATGCTCGAGTGCCAAATCAACACAAATTTGTTTCTGTTTGTCTTCTTTACTACTTTTTTATATTTATGAGTATTATTTTTGTATATATTTTTATCTTTATATAGTTTTAAATGTTAGGATTATTTATTTGTGTTCCAAATGTCTGAATAAAAAATTACAGTTAGTGCAGAATGGTGGGTTTTTTTGGTTGCGGGGCTGAAGAGGGGGTTTGCCCAGGAAGCCATACTATCAGGTTTGAAGGTAAGACCCAGATGCAGACAACATCGAATCAACAATAGTTTAATAATCCAACAGGGGCAGGCAATAGACAGGTCAAGGGCAGGCAGAGGTCATTAATCCAGCGGTGGAGGAAAGGTACAGGACCACAGGCAGGCCCAGGGTCATGGGCAGGCAGAGTGGTCAGGCAGGCGGGCTCAGAGTCACGACATTCAAGGGTGAAAACCAGGATGGCGAGGAAGGGAGGAGAGGGTCTAGGCACATGCCTACAGTATCATAACCTGTTAGTCTAGTGCAGTTGATTTCTGCTTCAGCCAACTCCTCTGTCAAACATGGTTGGCATGGCAATGAGCAAGTTGTTGGAAGAGATCACCTTAGACATATTGATAATCTTGTCGTGACCAACTCTCTTACAAAACTCAATGTTGGATGACTTTATGATCACAATTTTCCAAAATTGTACACGTTAAGGTAAATTTTGACTTTAGGATAAATAACTCAAATTGATGCCACGGGCTGTTTTCAAAAAGATACGTTTTTTAGGGGCTATTGACCTTTAACTATCTTTGGTTTGTCTCATAGGATGACATGAGCTGTGTGTACTGCACAGGAGGTTGGTGGCACCTTAATTGGGGAAGATGGGCTCGTGGTAATGTGTTTGATTCCATTAGCTCTGTTCCAGACATTATTATGGGCTGTCCTCCCCACAGCAGCCTCCACTGGTGTGCCGATAGGGTGCATGGGGATTGAACAGCTCTGTTCTGTTCCGACAAAACTGTGGATATATGTAGAAACCAGACAGCAAAGTTTAAATTTAAGTCTCTAAAATCGATAAATCAACATATCCCCAAGCAGCTAAGAGTTTGAGCGAGTTGGTAAAGTGGTGCGGCGATACATCCAACAAGCCATGGCTTCTCCCAGAGGAAAAGACGAGGAGCAACTTGGAGATGCGAACGAGAGCAATGAACTGTTAAAGGCTATTCAGGAAAACAGATGCTCTCAATCTAATGAACTGCTACAATCTGTTATTCCAAAAGTAGATTAACAGTCAAAAGAAAGTAGGCTATCGTATCAGACACACACAAACAAGGCGTGCGCATGAACAAACAAGATAACAAAATGTGCTTTTTGGATCCAAAGTTGCAAACTTTAGAAGATGAATTGGACCAGGAAGACAAATATCAGAGGAACTTGACGTGGATATATCACCAAAAGATCTGGAACAATGCCATATGATCGTCGTGAAACCGAAGAATGCTGGTATTCTTCAAACTGTGGAACTATCAGACCAAAATAAACATTGGGGGAAAGGAGATCAAATTCCACAGCCAGTCCATTCGATTCGTCCAGGACCTGTCTGCTAAGCTGAGAGAGAGACGAAAGGAAAATATTCCGATCAGACAATCACTGGAGGAAAAGGGGATCAAATTGAAGCTCTGCTTCCTGGCAGTGCTGTGGGTATAGAAGGAAATGCAAAGGATGGAATTCACAAGTGTGATGAAGCCCTAATCAAGCTACAAGAAAAGAAAACAGGGAGGTGGAGAAAGATTTGTTTGGTTTGGGAGAGCGAAAATAAAGGATTTAACTATGCTACAATGTGTTGGCTTCTAGTTCGAAATAAACGTATTCATGTTACCATACTAGAACGAGGGTGAGTGGATAAGAACTAGGTGTATGGAAAGTTTCTGAGTGAGGAAGGGGGAGGGCAGAAAGTTTACATTCTGTTAAAACATGGTATTGTTAAATATCATGGCTCCTAAGGAGGGGGTCAAAGGGCAACAGTCTGGTTTCAGTCACTGATAAGGTAGGACAGCCATGGAGGAGTGAGGAATTTGGCCCGAGGTCAGGTCAGATGACAAGGTACCGTCCTGTTACACACACACACACACACACACACACACACACACACACACACACACACACACACACACACACACACACACACACACACACACACACACACACACACACACACACACACAAGCACACACACATACTTACACGCCCACTACTGAGAGGAACCAATTAAGTTCCTGACTAGCAACAGAGATGTATTGGCTGACTAGATGTGCAAGGATTGGACTCCGCCTAGTAGGAGGGTATAAATATATGTGCTTGTGTAAACATGTCTATCTTTGCAGCTGTTTGACCCAGTGGGTGAATAAACTTGGTTTGTGCTTTTACTGGTCATCCATTAGGTTTTGACAGAGTGAAAACTAACAAATGTAATTGTATTTATTTTTGTGACTTTAACCTGCTGTAAAATGAATAAGAGTTCTGGACATTATTATTCCTTGTTTGTTCATAGCTAAGATTCAATGGAGTGGAGAGGTGCTCTATCCGAGGGATTGGGACGGGGTGAGTGGGAGGGCATCAGACACCTTTCTGAAGTGTGTGGGGCCTCCACTCATCTCATTTCAGTCGGTGGATCCACTTGGTGGATCCACTCTCCCAATTAGACCCCCACCAGCCACTATATTTTAATTTAATTTACAAGGTAATGCAACTGACCACAACACTTATGGGGCAGTCTTTCTCCAATGTATGTACAAGGACATAATGCACAGGCTTTTGGTACATTAGGAGAGGAGTTGGAGCTTAAATGCCCTAAAAGGGCAGAGTGCCTCAAAGTACAAAGAAGCAGTTTGCTTTATGATGTTTTCTGTTTTCTGTTTTGTTAAATGTCTGCTCAGCCCACATGCTCAGAGCGCATCCCCAAGACTCGAAATGTATTAAATACGTAAATGAAAAGATTTGAACCTTTACCATTACAAACGTAGACATAGAGGACAGAGAAAAGCCGACCCCCAATATACACTGAACAGAAATATAAACGCAACATGTAATGCACAAAAAGGTTATTTCTCTCAAATTTTGTGCACAAATTTGTTTACATCCCTGTTAGTGAGCATTTCTTCTTTAGCATGACAGGTGTGGCATATCAAGAAGCTGATTAAACAGCATGATCATTACACAGGTGCACCTTGTGCTGGGGGCAATAAAAGGTCGTTCAACACAATGGGGGACATTATGAACAAAATTATCCTTTTTAGCCTACACTTTGTACTCCTTTTGACACTAGAATAAATGTTTCTGACTTATTATCGATGCTATCAGAGAAGTTGTTTATTGCCTTCAGTTGCGCTTTAAGTGCACATGTATCAAACCGTAGCAAACTGTTTTGTAAAGTGACACTTTTTGCACAAAAACATGTTTGTTATTGGACAAAATTAGGTAGGTTCCTCTCCGTTTCAGCTCGTTTTCTTCCGTGTGGTTCCTAGTGAATACACCCTAGGACTGGGGTAAAGGTGGTTCCGGTTGAATACACACCAGGACTGGGGTAAAGGTGGTTCCCGTTGAATACACACCAGGACTGGGGTAAAGATGGTCCTTGGTGAATACTCCCCAGGACTGGGGTAAAGATGGTTCTTGATGAATACACACCAGGACTGGGGTAAAGATGATTCTTGGTGAATACACACCAGGACTGGGGTAAAGATGGTTCTTGGTGAATACACCCCAGGACTGGGGTAAAGGTGGTTCTTGGTAAATACACCCCAGGACTGGGGTAAAGATGGTTCTTGATGAATACACACCAGAACTGGGGTAAAGGTGGTTCCCGTTGAATACACACCAGAACTGGGGTAAAGATGGTTCTTGGTGAATACACCCCAGGACTGGGGTAAAGATGGTTCTTGGTGAATACACCCCAGGACTGGGGTAAAGATGGTTCTTGGTGAATACACACCAGGACTGGGGTAAAGATGGTCCTTGGTGAATACACCCCAGGACTGGGGTAAAGATGGTTCTTGGTGAATACACACCAGGACTGGGGTAAAGATGGTCCTTGGTGAATACACCCCAGGACTGGGGTTAAGATGGTTCTTGGTGAATACACACCAGGACTGGGGTAAAGATGGTTCTTGGTGAATACACACCAGGACTGGGGTAAAGATGGTCCTTGGTGAATACACCCCCGGACTGGGGTTAAGATGGTTCTTGGTGAATACACACCAGGACTGGGGTAAAGGTGGTTATTGGTAAATACACCCCAGGACTGGGGTAAAGATGGTTCTTGATGAATACACCCCAGGACTGGGGTAAAGGTGGTTCCCGTTGAATACACACCAGGACTGGGGTAAAGGTGGTTCCCGTTGAATACACACCGGGACTGGGGTAAAGATGGTCCTTGGTGAATACTCCCCAGGACTGGGGTAAAGATGGTTCTTGGTGAATACACCCCAGGACTGGGGTAAAGATGGTTCGTGGTGAATACACCCCAGGGCTGGGGTAAAGGTGGTTCTTGGTGAATACACCCCAGGACTGGGGTAAAGATGGTTCTTGGTGAATACACACCAGGACTGGGGTAAAGGTGGTTCTTGGTAAATACACCCCAGGACTGGGGTAAAGATGGTTCTTGATGAATACACCCCAGGACTGGGGTAAAGGTGGTTCCCGTTGAATACACACCAGGACTGGGGTAAAGATGGTTCTTGGTGAATACACCCCAGGACTGGGGTAAAGATGGTTCTTGGTGAATACACCCCAGGACTGGGGTAAAGATGGTTCTTGGTGAATACACACCAGGACTGGGGTAAAGATGGTTCTTGGTGAATACACCCCAGGACTGGGGTAAAGATGGTTCTTGGTGAATACACCCCAGGACTGGGGTAAAGATGGTTCTTGGTGAATACACACCAGGACTGGGGTAGAGATGGTCCTTGGTGAATACACCCCAGGACTGGGGTAAAGATGGTTCTTGGTGAATACACACCAGGACTGGGGTAGAGATGGTCCTTGGTGAATACACCCCAGGACTGGGGTAAAGGTGGTTCCCGTTGAATACACACCAGGACTGGGGTAAAGGTGGTTCCCGTTGAATACACACCAGGACTGGGGTAAAGATGGTTCTTGGTGAATACACACCAGGCCTGGGGTAAAGATGGTTCTTGGTGAATACACCCCAGGACTGGGGTAAAGGTGGTTCTTGGTGAATACACCCCAGGACTGGGGTAAAGATGGTTCTTGGTGAATACACACCAGGACTGGGGTAAAGATGGTCCTTGGTGAATACACCCCAGGACTGGGGTAAAGATGTTTCTTGGTGAATACACACCAGGGCTGGGGTAAAGGTGGTTCTTGTGATGGGGGAATCGTAGGTAGCTCGTTTCAGCTAGTTGTGTCTTGTTATTGCTCAAATCAAAATCAAATATTATTTGTCACATGCGCCGAATACAACAGGTGTAGGCCTTACTGTGAAATGCTTCCTTACAAGGCCTTAACCAACAATGCAGTTCAAGAAATATAAATATTTACTAAACAAACTAAAGTAAAAAAATTCAAAGTAACACAATAAAATTGCATAACAATAACAAGGCTATATACAGGGGGTACCGGTACTGAGTCAATGTGCGGGGGTACAGGTTAGTTGAGGTAGTTTGTACATGTAGGTTGGGGTATATTGACTATGCATAGATAATAAACAGTGAGCTGCAGCAGTGTAAAAACAAAGGGGGGGGGGGGGTCAATGTAAATAGTCTGGGTGGCAATTTCATTACTTGTTCAGCTGTCTTATAGCTTGGGGGTCGAAGCTGTTAACCTCCCTGGGCGAGGTGGTAGTCAACAGCCAGTGGAATCGCGTGGCGCGAAATACAAATACCTCAAAAATGCTATAACTTCAATTTCTCAAACATATGACTATTTTACACCATTTTAAAGACAAGACTCTAGTTAATCTAACCAGATTGTCCGATTTCAAAAAGGCTTTACAGCGAAAGCAAAACATTAGATTATGTCAGGAGAGTACCCTGTCAAAATAATCACACAGCCATTTTCAAAGCAAGCATATATGTCACAAAAACCAAAACCACAGCTAAATGCAGCACTAACCTTTGATGATCTTCATCAGATGACACTCCTAGGACATTATGTTATACAATACATGCATGTTTTGTTCAATCAAGTTCATATTTATATCAAAAAACAGCTTTTTACATTAGCATGTGATGTTCAGAACTAGCATACCCACCGCAAACTTCCGGAGAATTTACTAAATTACTCATGATTAACGTTCACAAAATACATAACAATTATTTTAAGAATTATAGATACAGAACTCCTTTATGCAATCGCGATGTCAGATTTTAAAATAGCTTTTCGGCGAAAGCACATTTTGCAATATTCTGAGTACATAGCCCGGCCATCACGGCTAGCTATTTTGACACCCACCAAGTTTGGCCCTCACCAAACTTAGATTTACTATAAGAAAAATTGGATTACCTTTGCTGTTCTTTGTCAGAATACACTCCCAGGACTTCTACTTCAACAACAAATGTTGTTTTGGTTCCAAATAATCCCTAGTTATATTCAAATACCTCCGTTTTGTTCGTGCGTTCAGGTCACAATCCGAAGGGTGACGCGCGAGTGCATTTTGTGACAAAAAATGTAAAAATATTCCATTACCGTACTTCGAAGCATGTCAAACGCTGTTTAAAATCAATTTTTATGCGATTTTTCTCGTAAAATAGCGATAATATTCCGACCGGGCGACGTTGTATTCATTCAAAGACTGAAAGAAAAAAATTGAGAATTCTCATGAATGCGCTTCTCAGTCTCACTGTTCCCAGGCTGACCACTCACAAACAGAGCTGCTGTTCTTCGCCCAGAGACTGCAGACACCCCATTACACTTTCTGGCACCTTCTGAGAGCCAATGGAAGCCTTAGAAAATGTCACGTTACAGCAGAGATGCTGTATTTTTGATAGAGATGCAACTGAAGGACAACAAATTGTCAGACAGGGCACTTCCTGTATGGAATCTTCTCAGGTTTTGGCCTGCCATATGAGTTCTGTTATACTCACAGACACCATTCAAACAGTTTTAGAAACTTTAGAGTGTTTTCTATCCAAGTCTACTAATTATATGCATATTCTCGTTTCTGGGCAAGAGTAGTAACCAGTTTAAATCGTGTACGTTTTTTATCCGGCCGTGCAAATACTGCCCCCTAGCCCCAACAGGTTTTAAGGAGCCTTTTGGTCCTAGACTTGGCGCTCCTGTTCTGCTTGCCGTGCGGTAGCAGAGAGAACTATCTATGACTTGGGGCAATCATTTACATTCCTGTGTCATTTGTTTTACTTCTGCCTGCCCCTCGCCCTCCCCCATAGAGAATGATAGATGCCTATAATGGCCAAAAGGCGTTTTAGCATGGGTAGCACCATTGAGGGCTTCCACCATGATTTTGCCATTTTAATGTAGTCAAAGTATTCATCTGGTGGGGATTTCTATAGGTTGTAGCCTCAATGGTGCTGCCCACGGTGTCATAGAAGCTATAATGGTACATATATAAATATGAGTCCTCTATCTATCTCTATTCTCTCTCTCTTTCTCTCTCTCTCTCTCTGTCTCTCTCTCTCTAAAGAATCGCCCGTTAACCCTCACACTACAGAATAGCCCTTTAAAAGACGGAAGTAAAATAATTACACCGTTCCTTTGTGGACCGCCTTAATATTACAGAAGAAGAAGAGAGAATTACAGGTCGGTCAGAGCCTACAGTCAGAGCCAAAAGCGCAACAGAGCGGAGACACGATGTGGTACTTTCCTTCGGTCTCCACAGAGACATGGACTTTGATAGCTATACTATTTGCTCTCTTCATGTGGTAAGTACCTTTTATTAGAAAAGGTTAATTATCATGCTTGCTGTACTAACCTGCTGTTGAGAAAAATACAAAATGTCCTTAATATATCTACAGTAATAATTGAATGATAGTGTTTCACAATATTTTTCCCCAAAATGTTATTTGGCCCACACACAATTTTATTCTAATGGTGAAGCCTTCTTATTGTTCAACAAAAGACAGACCGTTTCTTGTGGTCAAATTAACGGGCCAGAAAATCTCTTGTTGTCAAATTGACTGGGGCCAGCAAATCTCTTGTTTTGAAAACAAGATACAGTTTGTTGTTGAATTGTTACTTGTAGTACCGTTTAAGTTGAAAACATCACACCGTAGTAACATGTTCTGTTACAGCGTAAGCCTATAGGCAGTAAACTACATTTACGTCATTTAGCAGACGCTCTTATCCAGAGCAACTTAAAAATTGGGGGGGGGGTGGTTAGAAGGATTACTTAATCCTATCCCAGGTATTCCTTAAAGAGGTGGGGTTTCAGGTGTCTCCGGAAGGTGGGGATTGACTCCGCTGTCCTGGCGTCGTGAGGGAGCTTGTTCCACCATTGGGGTGCCAGAGCAGCGAACAGTTTTGACTGGGCTGAGCGAGAACTGTGCTTCCGCAGAGGTAGCACAGCTAAATACAGCTAAATACATTATATGTAAACATTACCTAGCCAACAAGTTTTTTATTTCTTTATTTTTTATTTCACCTTTATTTAACCAGGTAGGCAAGTTGAGAACAAGTTCTCATTTACAATTGCGACCTGGCCAAGATAAAGCAAGCAGTTTGACACATACAACAACACAGAGTTACACATGGAGTAAAACAAACATACAGTCAATAATATAATAGAAAAATAAGTCTATATACAAAGTGAGCAAATGAGGTGAGATAAGGGAGGTAAAGGCAAAAAAGGGCATGGTGGCAAAGTAAATACAATATAGCAAGGACAACACTGGAATGGTAGATTTGCAGTGGAAGAAAGTGCAAAGTAGAAATAGAAATAATGGGGTGCAAAGGAGCAAAATAAATAAATAAATACAGTAGGGGAAGAGGTAGTTGTTTGGGCTAAATTATAGATGGGCTATGTACAGGTGCAGTAATCTGTGAGCTGCTCTGACAGCTGGTGCTTAAAGCTATTGAGGGAGATAAGTGTTTACAGTTTTAGAGATTTTTGTAATTCATTCCAGTCATTGGCAGCAGAGAACTGGAAGGAGAGGCAGCCGAAGGAGGAATTGGCTTTGGGGGTGAACAGAGAGATATACCTGCTGGAGCGCGTGCTACCAGGCGAGGCAATCATTTGAGAAACCAAGGTTGTTGAGTCTGCCGATGAGGATGTGGTGATTGACAGAGTCGAAAGCCTTGGCCAGGTCAATGAATACGGCTGCACAGTATTGTTTCTTATCGATGGCGGTTAAGATATCATTTAGGACCTTGAGCGTGGCTGAGGTGCACCCATGACCAGCTCTGAAACCAGATAGATAGCGGAGAAGGTGCGGTGGGATTCAAAATGGTCGGTGATCTGTTTGTTGACTTTGCTTTCGAAGACTTTAGAGAGGCAGGGTAGGATAGACATAGGTATGTAGCAGTTTGGGTCAAGAGTGTCCCCCCCTTTGAAGAGGGGGATGACTGCAGCTGCTTTCCAATCTTTGGGAATCTCAGACGACACGAAAGAGAGGTTGAACAGGCTAGTAATAGGGGTTGCAACAATTTCGGCAGATCATTTTAGAAAGAAAGGGTCCAGATTGTCTAGCCCGGCTGATTTGTAGGGGTCCAGATTTTGCAGCTCTTTCAGAACATCAGCTGACTGGATTTGGGAGAAGGAGAAATGGGGAAGGCTTGGGCGAGTTGCTGTGGGGGGTGCAGTGCTGTTGACCGGGGTAGGGGTAGCCAGGTGGAAAGCATAACCAGCCGTAGAAAAATGCTTATTGAAATTCTCAATTATAGTGGATTTATTGGTGGTGACAGAGTTTCCTATCCTCAGTACAGTGGTCAGCTGGGAGGAGGTGCTCTTATTCTCCAAGGACTTTACAGTGTCGCAGAACTTTTTTGAGTTTGTGTTGCAGGAAGCAAATTTCTGCTTGAAAAAGCTAGCCTTGGCTTTTCTAACTGCCTGTGTATATTAGTTTCTAACTTCCCTGAAAAGTTGCATATCACGGGGGCTGTTCGATGCTGCGTTTTGTGTTGGTTAAGGGCAGTCAGGTCTGGAGAGAACCAAGGGCTATATCTGTTCTTGGTTCTAAATTTCTTGAATGGGGCATGCTTATTTAAGATGGTGAGGAAGGCATTTTAAAAAAAGAACCAGGCATCCTCTACTGAAGGGATGAGGTCAATATCCTTCCAGGATACCCGGGCCAGGTCGATTAGAAAGGCCTGCACGCTGAAGTGTTTCAGGGAGCGTTTGACAGTGATGAGTGGTGGTCGTTTGACCGCTGACTCATTACGGATGCAGGCAATGAGGCAGTGGTTGCTGAGATCTTGGTTGAAACAGCAGAGGTGTATTTAGAGGGCAAGTTGGTTAGGATGATATCTATGAGGGTGCCCGTGTTTACGGCTTTGGGGTGGTACCTGGTAGGTTCATTGATAATTTGTGTGAGATTGAGGGCATCAAGCTTAGATTGTAGGATGGCTGGGGTGTTAAGCATGTCACAGTTTAGGTCACCTAGCAGCACGAGCTCTGAAGATAGATGGGGGCAATCAGTTCACATATGGTGTCCAGAGCACAGCTGGGGGCAGAGGGAGGTCTATAGCAGGCGGCAACGGTGAGAGACTTGTTTTTAGAGAGGTGGATTTTTAAAAGAAGAAGTTCAAATTGTTTGGGTACAGACCTGGATCGTAGGACAGAACTCTGCAGGCTATCTCTGCAATAGATTGCAATACCGCCCCCTTTGGCTGTTCTATCTTGTCTGAAAAGGTTGTAGTTAGGGATGGAGATTTCAGAATTTTTGGTGGTCTTCCTAAGCCAGGATTCAGACACGGCTAGGACATCCGGGTTGGCAGAGTGTGCTAAAGCAGTGAATAAAACAAACTTAGGGAGGAGGCTTCTAATGTTAACATGCATGAAACCAAGGCTATTACAGTTACAGAAGTCATCAAAAGAGAGCACCTGGGGAATAGGAGTGGAGCTAGGCACTGCAGGGCCTGGATTCACCTCTACATCGCCAGAGGAACAGAGGAGGAATAGGATAAGGGTACGGATAAAAGCTATGAGAATTGGTCGTCTAGGACGTCCGGAAGAGAGAGTTAAAGGAGCAGGGTTCTTGGGGTGATAAAATAGCTTCAAGGTATAATGTACAGACAAAGGTATGGTAGGATGTGAATACAGTGGAGGTAAACCTAGGCATTGAGTGATGATGAGAGAGATATTGTCTCTAGAAACATTATTGAAACCAGGTGATGTGGAACTGAGAGGTTGGATAAGGTATAATGAGCACGGCTAGAGGCTCTAGAGTGAAATAAGCCAATAAACACTAACCAGAACAGCAATGGACAAAGCATATTGACATTAAGGAGAGGCATGCTTAGCCAAGTGATCAAAGGGGTCCAGTGAGTAGTGAGGTCGGTTGCGGTCACGGCGATTCAGAAAGCTAGACAGGCCATGGGTAGCAAGTTGGAAGAAGATGGTCTGTTATTAGCCACCTCGTGCGTTTCCGTCGGTAGATTAGTGGGGTTCCGTGTGGTAGAGGGGACCAATCCAATTGGCAAAATAGTTATAGTTATAGTGGCCCAAGAAAATTGGCCGATAAACCTATTCAGATAGCAGCCGATAAGACAGCTAATGATTAGCTGGCCCCAGATGGGCGTTCAGGTTACGTCGCAACGGAGGGGCCAGTTGGATAACTCCCTCTTGCAGATAACGTCGGTAGTCCAGTTGTGAAGGCCCGATGGGGCTCCGCATCGGCAGTAAAACAGGTCCGGATAGGTGATTGTAGCCCAGGAGTGGTTGATGGAATTCTTCAGCTGGCTAGCTCCGGAATAATTGATGTTAGCTCCAGGACCGACGTTGGCCAATAGTCACTCGGGTAGCAGCTAGCTAGCTGCAAGATCCAGGTGTAAATGTCCAGAGCCTGCGGTAGAAATCCGGGGAATTGGAGAGAAAATAGGTCCGGTATGCTCTGGTCTGAGTCGCACTGTACAAAACTGGCGATAGCTTTTCGAGCTAAGGGATAGCTGACGACCGCCAACTGTGGTTAGCTGAATTCTAACGTTAGCTAGTGAACTGGCTAACTTCTGGCTAACTTCTGGCTTGCTTCTGTTTTGGATTTCAGATTTGAGGTAAATAATACTTTTTTAAATAGGTGAGGCGGGTTGCAGGAGAGTGTTTTGAAGTTGAGTTTTTAGAAGAAAAAATATATATATAAAAAGATATGCGAAGAAAATATGTAAATATATATATATACACGGGACAAGACGAGGACAAAGGACGTCTGACTGCTATGCCATCTTGGATCTCAAGTAATGAATGTTGTGGAGGACCATGCCTCGGGACTACCTGGCATGATGACTCCTTGCTGTCCCCAGTCCACCTGGCCATGCTGCTGCTCCAGTTTCAACTGTTCTGCCTGCGGCTACGGAACCCTGACCTGTTCACCGGACGTGCTTGTTGCACCCTCGACAACTACAATGATTATTATTATTTGACCATGCTGGTCATTTATGAACATTTTAACATCTTGACCATGTTCTGTTATAATATCCACCCGGCACAGCCAGAAGAGGACTGGCCACCCCTCATAGCCTGGTTCCTCTCTAGGTTTCTTCCTAGGTTTTTGGCCTTTCTAGGGAGTTTTTCCTAGGGAGTTTTTCCTAGCCACCGTGCCTCTTTCACATGCATTGCTTGCTGTTTGGGGTTTTAGGCTGGGTTTCTGTACAGCACTTTGAGATTTCAGCTGATATACGAAGGGCTATATAAATAAATTTGATTTGATTTGATTTTGTGTTTTATACTGAACCTTGAGTGTATTATCTGTACTTTAACTACCGTGATTTGAAATATGACTGTATAATCTATTATTACATGGACTAAATGAGAACGACTTCTCTCTCTCATTGAGGCCAACCGGGGTACTGCAGGCAATGTTTTCAGAAAGTTGGATCTCCCATTGTAGTCAATGGGAGTATGGCAATCTTAATGGTCAATATTCATGGATGTAAAAACAATTCTGATGTCACGATTCTCTAAGACAGAACCCAGAAGAAGACCAGGACAAGGTGAGTAAAATGAAAGTGAGTATTTATTGGTAGTCTTGATGTGTAATTTGAGTAATCCAGGAGACGGAGCGGCAGCGGCGGTGAGTTGATGAGAGTAAATGGGTTGATCCAATGACGTCACTGTATCCACCGACGGCCAGGCAAGGGAGTTGAATGTTCCGGGAGGATGACTGTAGACAGAGTAAACGGGAGTGAGTAACCAGCAACAAGTACAAAACAACAAAACTAGCTCAGGAAACATGAGGCTGATACGCTGGCACAACATACTGTTCGTTGCTAACGATCCGGCAGGGAATAGATGTCAGCTCAGGGCTTAAGAAGAGGTGATGATCAGGAAAAGGTGTGCAGAAGGTTGATGAGATGCAGGTGCGGGTAATGACTAGATCTCACGCCTAACTTCGTTGCCTAGCAACCAGACAGGGTGCGTTCAGGAACCTTAGACAACACTCCAAACAAAAACAGTCAGCTCAGGCAAAAACAGACTCAGGAAGCGGGATTCCTGACATCTGAACGCAATCATGGTACCAATATTTGCTTCTATTTCAGATTTATGTCCTTTAACTAATATTTTTTCATTATAAACTGTGTGGTTCAAGCCCAGAATGCTGATTGGCTGAAAGCCATGGTATATCAGACCGTATACCATGTGTATGACAAAGCATTTATTTTTACTGCTCTAATTACATTGGTAACCACTTTATAATAGCAATAAGGCATCTCTGGGGTTTGTGATGTATGGCCAATATACGCCAATATACCACGCCTAAGGGCTATGTCCTAGCACTCTGCGTTGCATCGTGCATAAGAACAGCTCTTAGCCGTGGTACATTATCCATATACAACACTCCCTTTTTGCCTTTTTGCTTAAATCACACACATCAGAATAATTTAGTGGCTACTGGCAGCCTGCAGTACCCCCGTTGGCCATCAACTTTAGATACTCAGTGAGGGGCAGTACTGAGCTAGCCTGCAACTTCACTTCCCTTGAGTGGCTCAAACTGCATATGATGTTTCCAAAAACTCCTCCCTGAAGCAGGATGGCGACACACTAAAAAGACAGTTCCTGGTCTTCAAATGGGCGACTGGGAATTCAGGTAGGAAACAATTGGGTCGTTCCCCTCACTGAATATTTCTCTCTAACCCTATAATAAGGTATGGGTATGCACCTTATGGATTCTTCAAGAAACTCGGCATCCAGGGACCTAAACCTCTCCCCTTCATAGGGACGTTTTTAGAGTACAAAAGGGTGAGATTACTAATACATTAATAATACTACTTCTACTGGTGTGTAGTGTGTTGCTCAAACTCACTGGGTGTCCATATAGTGTTGACATGAGGACCATGAGGACTCAAGCTGATCTCCTCTCCCTTCTTTCACAGGGTCTCTTCATATTTGACAATGACTGTTACCAGAAGTACGGCGATGTGTGGGGGTAGGTGTGTGTGTGGGGGTAGGTGTGTGTGTGGGGGTAGGTGTTTGTGTGTGGGTTGGTATGTGTGGAGGTAGGTGATTGTGTGTGGGGGGGTATGTGGGGGGTAGGTGTGTGTGTGGGGGGGTGGGTATGTGGGGGTTAGGTGTGTGTATGTGTGGGGGGGTAGGTGTGTGTGTGGGGGGGTAGAGTGTGTGTGGGGGGATAGGTGTGTGTGTGTGTGGGGGGTAGAGTGTGTGTGTGGGGGGATAGGTGTGTGTGGGGGGGTGCATTTGTACAAATATAGGGGAACTATGTTTTCA
Organism: Salmo trutta; assembly: GCF_901001165.1. Taxonomy (NCBI): domain Eukaryota; kingdom Metazoa; phylum Chordata; class Actinopteri; order Salmoniformes; family Salmonidae; genus Salmo; species Salmo trutta. The sequence goes on along the minus strand of NC_042986.1, from coordinate 34,657,453 downwards.
ATGTTCTGGTGAATTATTTGTAATTCTGGCTGTTTTAATCATTCTTAGTATTTAGTAGTTATTAATAGTATTTAGTAGTTATTTTAGTATTTTGTCATTCTTTTAGGTTATTTGATGGCAGACTGCCCGTAATGGGTGTGATGGACACAGCCATGATCAAAACCATCCTGGTGAAGGAATGTTACTCTGTGTTTACCAACAGACGGGTAAGCAGAAATACCCAAACAACCCTAACCTCTCTAACCTTCAATCCTGATCCTAACCCCTCTAACGTGTGTGTGGTCAGGACTTTGGGTTGAACGGGGAGCTCCACGACGCTGTAACAACCGTAGAAGACGATGAGTGGAAGAGAATCCGCAGCACTCTGTCTCCCTCCTTCACCAGTGGACGACTCAAAGATGTAAAGACACACATGCATGAATGTACACACACAGCACTCAGGGGTTGTGGAGCCTCTACAGAGAACGTCTAGTGGAGTATACATCCAGCCTGTACAGAGTACATCTAGTGGAGTATACATCCAGCCTCTACAGAGTACGTCTAGTGGAGTATACATCCAGCCTCTACAGAGTACATCTAGTGGAGTATACATCCAGCCTGTACAGAGTACGTCTAGTAGAGTATACATCCAGCCTCTACAGAGTACGTCTAGTGGAGTATACATCCAGCCTGTACAGAGTATGTCTAGTGGAGTATACATCCAGCCTCTACAGAGTACGTCTAGTGGAGTATACATCCAGCCTCTACAGAGTACGTCTAGTGGAGTATACATCCAGCCTCTACAGAGTACGTCTAGTGGAGTATATATCCAGCATCATTGAGAAAGCTGTTGTCCTGGGCTCCCTATATCCAGCCCTGAGAAAAGATGAGCTACAGAAGCCAGGATGCAGAACAAATGTGAGAATATGTCTAGTTTAGCAAGACTATATGTATATTATTTTTTGACAGATGTTCAAGATAATGACTCAACACTCCAGAAACCTGGTGAAGTTTCTGCAGAAGAAGGTAGACTCTGACGAGGTCCTGGAAGTTAAAGAGTGAGTATGGGTGATGTAGTTGATTAAATGTGCGAATGAGGCAGTAACATTACATCTTTCTCATCCATTTTATTGTGTGTGTGTTTCCCAGAATCTTTGGGGCCTACAGTATGGACGTGGTGGCAAGTAGCGCGTTCAGTGTTGACATTGATTCTATCAACCAACCCAATGATCCCTTAGTCGTCAACGTAAAGAAACTACTCAAATTCAACCTGTTAAATCCTCTCCTAATCTTAGTAGGTAAGCTGTGCGTGTGTGTGAACATAATGTAGTCCCTATATCTCTCTGATGTAGTCAAAGAGGAATGACATGCCTTGTTAAAAGCAATGTATTTTTCATTTCCATGTACAGTGTAAATCGCCACTCTTTTCTTTTATTAATTCCTCATCTCTTCTTGTTTCTTCATTTCAATTATCTCCTGTCTTCTGCTCTTCTGTTATTTCTCTCCTTCTCTCACTCCAGTGTTGTTCCCGTTTATGCGTCCACTCCTGGAAAAGTGTAAGGTCTCTTTCCTACCTGCCGGTGCTATGAAATTCTTCTATTCCTTCCTGAGGAAGATCAAAGCAGAGAGGAGCAAGAATGTGCACAATGTGAGCTACAACCCTTAACCATAACCACCTACCCTAACCTAACCACCTACCTTAAACCTAACCTATCCGATTGCCTAGTCACTTCAAACTGCCAGGGCTCTACAGTGCAACCATTTTACTCACATATGCTCCTAAATATTTTGCTGTGCGACCTGGAATTTGTATTTAGGAGCATCACCACCCATGGCAAAAATGAAGGATTCTAGCTTTAATATCAGAAATATTTTTCATTGTGCTCCTAAATTTCTTTGTGTGCTCCTAGATATTAACTTAGGCACACACAAGCTCCCTGTAAAAAAGGTCAGCTTGCCTGCCTTTATGTACAAACAGTACCTACCTTAATATCTCGTACCCCTGCACTTGATCTGGTATGGGTACTCCCTGTATATAGCTTCATTCGTGTGTATTTTATTACTCGTGTTGCTATTTTTATTTTAAATTGTATTTAACTCTATCATTGGGATGGGGTCATAAGCAACAATTTCACGGCAAAGTCTATGTGACAAATACAATTTGATTTGATTTAATTTCCACCCCAACCATACCCCAGGCAGTACTAGGCCTAAACCCCAAACCTTATCCTCAACCCCACTGAAGTGGCATCATGATTACTGATAGGTGTGGTGTCTGGTTTGGCCCTGCAGACCAGAGTGGACTTAATGCAGCTGATGGTGGACTCTCAGATCCCACAGGACCGCAGTTCCAAGGAGGCCGCACACAAAGGTAAGTAACTCAAAATCATGGACAGGGTTGACAACGGTCGTTTTGTGGTTCGTTCTGCGCTATTATGTTGTGGTTCTCTCTGTACAACCTCATCTCAGAGCATTTCGTATTATTCTGTATGTACACTACCATTCAAAAGTTTGGGGTCACTTAGAAATGTCCTTGTTTTTGAAAGAAAAGCCCCAAAACTGTCCATTAAAATAACCTCAAATTGATCAGAAATACATTGTAGACATCGTTAATGTTGTAAATGACTATTGTAGCTGGAAACGGCTGATTTTTAATGGAATATCTACATAGGTGTACAGAGGCCCATTATCAGCAACCATCACTCCTGTGTTCCAATGTCACGTTGTGTTAGCTTATCCAAGTTTATCATTTTGAAAGGCTAATTGATCATTCGAAAACCTGAAAACTTTACTCAGCCAGCCAGGAGTACCTGTAGGTGAGAATGGAGGTGTCACGTCCTGACCAGCAGATGGAGCTATTGTATTAGTTTTGGGGTCAGGACGTGGCAGTTTTGTGTGTGTGAATATTTGTTGGTGATTGGGACTTCCAATTGAAGGCAGGTGTGTTGAGTTGCCTTTGATTGGAAGTCCTATATAGGTGTGTGTGTTTTTCTTTGGGGTTGTGGGTAGTTGTTTTGCACTGCGTTTGTTAGCCTGCAAACTGTTGCTGTCGTGTTATTGTTTTCCTGTGGATGCCTTACTTGAGTCTATTAAAGTATGAGTATTCACAGTCTCGCTGCGCCTTGGTCCTCTTCTCTCCACTACGACATTTTTTGTGACAGGAGGAGCGTAACTGATCAATTGTTTCATCCATGAGAGAGGTTTCATCGGAGCAAGGGTTCAAAATCATCAGTAAAATATAAACAAAGAATTATTAAAAAGCTAAAAAAAAAACATTAATCCCGCACATCTACACTATGTGCCGGGTAACGTCCATGAATGTGTGGTAGCGTTCGCCAGCCCTAACACCGATAACATTATCATAACAACATGTTATGGGGCAGACAAAAGTGCATTTTTATAGCTAATCTCATGCTATTTTACACATTTTGCTATGAGGCTGAGAGAGAACTTTGCAGCTAATTTCCTGTAAAAAAAAATATATGTTCATGGCTTATGACGTGTTTGTTACAGGTCCCAGGATTGAGACAGGGAAAACAATTGTTTCCTGTAGAACAGGAGAAATGATGAGACGAAAAGTTGGCTGGTTTCAGAAAAAGATCTCAATATAATATTTTTCTTTAATTCAGAAAGTGACAAGGGTCAATTATCTGGTTCATTACAATTGTTTTGTAGAAAAATCTAAATGCAGTTGTCATTATCAATACAAAAATATCTACCTAAAAAAATACATTCACATACTTTCATATCATATGTTCAGTCTAACAGTACAAAATAAAGGCTAATCTCTTAGAAATAGTGCAAAAGGTTGCGGTGGAATATTCTAATCAAGTGAGAGAGACTATAATTTCTTCAAACAATCATCTTTATTCAATATCGATTAATTATTGCAATAATACATTTTGCCCAATGCTACACAATTGACAACAATGACCCCCACTAGCCGTGCTACAGCTAACAGTAAAATGCATGAAAAGCTAAGCATATAGTCCTGTATGATGCTAGCCACAATAAGGATTATCCATAAGTGGAATTTGTGTTTCACCTTCATTATCTAGTCCAAAATATTTGGACAAGATAATGCTAAACAAGGTCGGAATGTTGTTTTATAAATTCAACAAAAGACAATAATTAGTTCATTTGACAAAAAAACAACAACAGTTTATCGCACTGTGGATGTATTCGACTTTAGAATTGCATTGGGGGGACCTTATATGCACTGTACAGCCTTACCTATGGATCTGGGGTCCATGAAATGGAGTGTCCGCCTACTTTGTGACATCCACAGATTACAGTTCTGAAGAGATTACACAAATATTAGCGCTGTAGCACATATTGCGGGACTTTGAAACCGATGTGAAATGAGCCACATTAAAGTTACCAGAACATTCATATTGCAATCTACAGCCTTATCCCAATTCATAGATCCAAGATCCATAGATAATGCTGTACATTGCAATATGAATGTTCTGGTAACTTTAATGTGGCTCATTTCACAACCGTTATCAATCTGGATCTGAGGTCCATGCTAAAAATGGCGCCGGAAGAAATGGCAGCAGTTTTACGGGCGCCCAACCATTTGTGCTATTATGTGTTTTTTTCTTCATGTTATTTGTAACTTATTTTGTACATAATGTTTCTGCCAATATATCTTACGGCAAAAAAGAGCTTCTGGATATCAGGACAGCGATCACTCACCTCGGATTAGACTAAGATTTTTTTCTTCAACAAGCAGGATGCACAGGACATTCTCCGAACACCCGACAAGGCCGACATCCCAGTTATTTGCAAGAGGAAGAGATGCAGGTACAGAGGACACAGAGACGGGGTGGCACGTAAGGATTCGCAGAAGGCGAGTGGGAAAGCTGCCGTTACCGTCAATATTACTCGCCAACGTGCAATTATTGGACAATAAATTAGACGAGGTACGATCACAAATATCCTACCAACGGGACATCAAAAACTGTAATATCTCATGTTTCACGGAATCGTGGCTGAATGATGACATGGATATTCAGCTAGCGGGATATACCTGCACCGGCAAGATAGAACAGCACACTCCGGTAAGACGAGGGGGGGCGGTCTGTGCATATTTGTAAACAACAGCTTGTGCACGAAATCTAAGGAAGTCTCTAGAGTTTGCTCGCCTGAAGTAGAGTATCTTGTGATAAAATGCAGACCACACTATTTGCCTAGAGAATTTTCAGCTATACTTTTCGTGGCAGTTTATTTACCACCACAGACGGACGCTGGCACTAAGACCGCACTCAGTCAGCTGTATAAGGAAATAAGCAAACAGGAAACCGCTCACCCAGAGGTGGCGCTCCTAGTGGCCGGAGACTTTAATGCAGGGAAACTTAAATCAGTTCTACCTAATGCAGGGAAACTTAAATCAGTTCTACCTAGTTTCTATCAACATGTTAAATGTGCAACCAGAAGGGAAAACAATCTAGATCATCTGTAATCCACGCACAGAGACACGTACAAAGCTTTCCCTCGCCCTCCCTCGCCCTCTAAATCCGACCACAATTCTATCCTCCTGATTCCTGCTTACAAGCAAAAATTAAAGCAGGAAGCACCAGTGACTCAGTCTCTTCAAACTACAAATCTACCATTCCAGTGTTTTTCTTGCTATACTTTATTTACTTTGCCACCATGGCATTTTTTTGCTTTTACCTCCCTTATCTCACATCATTTGCTCACATTGTATATAGTCTTATTTTTTTTTCTACTGTATTATTGACTGTATGTTGTTTACTCCATGTGTAACTCTGTGTTGTTGTATGTTGTCGAACTGCTTTGCTTTATCTTGGCCAGGTCGCAATTGTAAATGAGAACTTGTTCTCAACTTGCCTACCTGGTTAAATAAAGGTGAAATAAAATAAAAAATAAATAAATAAAGATGCTAAACTACAGGACTGTTTTGCTAGCACAGACTGGAACATGTTCCGGGATTCTTCCGATGGCATTGAGGAGTACACCACATCATAACTGCATCGATGACGTCATCCCCACAGTGACTGTACGTACATACCCCAATCAGAAGCCATGGATTACAGGCAACATTCGCACTGAGCTAAAGGGTGGACTGCCTCTTTCAAGGTGTTAGACTCTCTCTCATTCTCATCGACAGGGCTGTAGTGGAGCAGGTTGAGAGCTTCAAGTTCCTTGGTGTCCACATCACCAACTAACTAGAATGGTCCAAACACACCAAGACAGTCGTGAAGAGGGCACGACAAAGCCTATTCCCCCTCAGGAAACTAAAAAGATTTGGCATGAGTCCTCAGATCCTCAAAAGATTCTACAGCTGCAACATCGAGAGCATCCTGACTGGCTGCATCACTGCCTGGTATGGCAATTGCTCGGCCTCTAACCTCAAGGCACTACCGAGGGTAGTGCGTACAGCCCAGTATATCACTGGGGCTAAGCTGCCTGCCATCCAGGACCTCTACACCATGTGGTGTCAGAGGAAGGCCCTAAAAATTGTCAAAGACCCCAGCCACCCCAAGTCATAGACTGTTCTCTCTACTACCGCATGATAAGCGGTACCAGAGTGCCAAGTCTAGGACAAAAAGGCTTCTCAACAGTTTTTACCCCCAAGCCATAAGACTCCTGTACATGTAGATAAACATATCTACATGTACAGTTGAAGTCGGAGGTTTACATAAACCAAATGGCTACCTGGACTATTTGCATTGTGTGCCCCCCCAACCCCTCTTTACACTGCTGCTACTCTCTGTTTATCATATATGCATAGTCACTTTAACTATACATTCATGTACATACTACCTCAATTGGCCCGACCAACCAGTGCCCTCGCACATTGGCTAACCGGGCTATCTGCATTGTGTCCCGCCACCCGCATATACATCATATACATATCATATATGCAGTCACTTTAAACATATCTACATGTACAGTTGAAGTCGGAGGTTTACATAAACCTTAGCCAATTACATTTAAACTCCGTTTTTTACAATTCTTGACATTTAATCCTAGTAAAAATTCCCTGTTTTAGGTCAGTTAGGATCACCACTTTATTTTAAGAATGTGAAATGTCAGAATAATAGTGGAGAGAATGATTTATTTCAGCTTTTATTGCTTTCATCACATTCCCAGTGGGTCAGAAGTTTACATACACTCAATTAGTATTTGGTAGCATTGCCTTTAAATTGTTTAACTTGGGTCAAATGTTTCGGGTAGCCTTCCACAAGCTTCCCGCAATAAGTTGGGTGAATTTTGGCCCATTCCTCCTGACAGAGCTGGTATAACTGAGTCAGGTTTGTAGCCCTCCTTGCTCGCACAAGCTTTTTCAGTTCTGCCCACACATGTTCTGTAGGATTGCGGTCAGGGCTTTGTGATGGCCACTCCAATACCTTCCCTTTGTTGTCCTTAAGCCATTTGCCACAACTTTGGAAAAATGCTTGGGGTCATTGTCCATTTGGAAGACCCATTTGCAACCAAGCTTTAACTTCGTGGCTGATGTCTTGAGATGTTGCTTCAATATATCCACATAATTTACCTCCCTCATGATGCCATCTATTTTGTGAAGTGCACCAGTCCCTCCTGCAGCAAAGCACCCCCACAACATGATGCTGCCACCCCCGTGCTTTACGGTTGGGATGGTGTTCTTGAGCTTGCAAGCCTCCCCCTTTTTCCTCCAAACATAACAATGGTCATTATGGCCAAACAGTTCTATTTTTGATTCATCAGACCAGAGGACATTTCTCCAAAAAGTATGCTCTTTGTCCCCATGTGCAGTTGCAAACCGTAGTCTGGCTTTTTTGGAGCAGTGGCTTCTTCCTTGCTGACCAGCCTTTCAGGTTACGTCGATGTAGGCCTCGTTTTACTGTGGATATAGATACTTTTGTACCTGTTTCCTCCAGCATCTTCACAAGGTCCTTTGCTGTTGTTCTGGGATTGATTTGCACTTTTCGCACCAAAGTACGTTCATCTCTAGGGGACAGAACGCGTCTCCTTCCTGAGCGGTATGACGGCTGCGTGGTCCCATGGTGTTTATACTTGCGTACTATTGTTTGTACAGATGAACGTGGTACCTTAAGGCGTTTGGAAATTGCTTCCAAGGATGAACCAGACTTGTAGAGGTCTACAATTTCTTGAGAATTTCTTAACTCTTCTTGAACTGCACTGTTGGTTAAGGGCTTGTAAGGAAACATTTCACGGTAAGGTCTACACTTGTTGTATTCGGCGCATGTGACAAACAAAGTTTGATTTGAGTAAGGTGGGTTTCTTAGCATTCATAGCCATGGTTGTCAACTGCATCAGGACGAGGCTCGAACTTGGCGGTCCTCACCGCAGGTACTTCATCCCCACTCTCGTCAGGTTGCATCACTCAACTACTGGAGCACGTATCCCTCTTTTTGCACATGACGCCAACCTTCCTCACCACACCGCTTCCCTCTACACTAAATTCCTTGGTGGTCATCACTGCACATTCCACCGCATTTAATTAATCCTCACTTTCATCACGTTCAATTTCCTTCTCTAGCTCTTCCAAAGGTTCTGTGTAATCCTCCATTCCATATTCACTCAAAACATATTCCACTTTTCTCCTTTTTTTCTTGTCCGACATCTTCTCCTTCATCAGATCTTCCAGAAGGCTTGTGAAATCCCCCACTCCATATTTACTCATAATATGTTCCTCTTTCTTTTCTTGTCCACCATCTTCCACCTTTCTACTCGGACATGTGCCTCCTGCCCCCCCCTTACATACTCATATGGTATCTGGGGGGGGGGGGGGGTGCTACGCCAGTGACTGAGACGTTGTGAGTTCAAATCCCAAATGAGGTTGACTCCTAAGTAATACGAATTTTGCTGGACTGCAAAACCACTCCCATCATTATCATATTTCCCAGCATGCTCTATTGCAGTTAGATTTGTTTTTTATTGTTTCTTTCCATATCTGTGTTTTTGCATGTACATTGACTGACAGTGGCATACCACAGTTTCACGGGGCCCCCCTAAAGTATTGCTTTCAAGATATAGCTAATCATACTATTCAACACATTTACCCACGAGGCTGAGAGAAAATGTTGCGGTTTTAAAGCTTACTTCCTTCAATTCTACACATATTACCACAGGTTCAGAGAGAAAAATGGGCCGTTTTATAGCCAATCCCATGCTCTTCTACACATTTTGCAATGAAGCTTAGAGAATTTAGCATTTTTATAGCTAATTTCCTGCTATTCTACACGAGGCTGAGATAAAAGACCCTGTAAGCCCCCCACCTTGCAGGGGCTGCTGGGGTGTGTGGTATGCCAGTGTTGATTGAATAATTCATTCATTCATTCATTTATCTTATGCTACACAAAGATAAATAACATACATTTTTCTAAACTAATCCAATCTGTTAGTTGGATTTATTGCACCCATTACTGAAATGGTAGTTCCAGTTTAGATGGATTCTGAATAGAGATCGTGGGAATCCACTTCGGATGAAATTCCAATAGGATTTAAACATCACTTTGCAAGCCAGCATAATGTGACTTGATGCTGGTTTTGCTTTAGCTTATGCTGGGCACTAGTGTCCAACACACAGCAAATACTGGTCACCAGCAAAAAACACAGCAAATGCTGAACACCAGCAAAACCACAACAAAGGCTGGTCCCCAACGAAAACACAACGAAGGATGGGATGCCAGCATAACCAACTAGACCATGCTGGTCAGACCAGCTTGACCAGCTAGATCATGCTGGTCTGCCAGCATAACCAGCTTGACAATGTTGGTCAGCGAGCAGAACCTGTTAGACCATGCTGGTCAGACCTGCTTGACCAGCATAGACCAGCATAGACCAGCAGAAACCAGCATGGAACAGCATAGACCAGCTTGAAATGTATGCTGGTCTAGGCTGTTGGTTTTTAGCAGGGCTGAGCGATTGTGTTGTGGTTGTGTTCCAGGGCTGACAGACCATGAGATCCTGTCCCAGGCATTGACATACATCTTTGGGGGCTATGAGACCAGCAGCAGCACACTGGGTTTCCTATCCTATAACCTGGCAACAAACCCTGACGTCCAGGCTGCCCTGCAGGATGAGATCGACCAGATCTTCCCCGACAAGGTGACCTCAAGCTTCCATTTTCACCCCATTCTGGAACTTTGAGGGTTTATGACATAGCCCCTCTAGTAATTAAATAGGATCTCGATGGCCTAAGGTCACTCAAGTGTTTCCCATGAAGGGTAGTGAATTTGTACCTGTCTCCCTGCAGGCTCCGCCCACCTATGAAGGGCTGATGCAGATGGAGTATCTGGACATGGTCATCAACGAGACCTTGCGGGTGTATCCCATCATCAGCCGGCTAGAGAGGGTTGCCAAGGCAACCGTGGAGGTGAATGGTGTGACCATCCCCAAGGGAACTGTTGTCATGATCCCAATCATGGTCCTTCACCACCACCCGACACACTGGCCCAAACCTGAAGTCTTCCGACCAGAGAGGTACGGTACATACAGTAACACTCGTCTCTGCTTTACTACTGGGTTGTTTCGCACAAAGCTGGAACAAAAAACAGACCATGATGGTGCAGTGGTCTAAGGCACTGCAACGCAGTGCTAGCTGTGCCACCAGAGATTCTGGGTTTGAGCCCAGGCTCTGTCGCAGCCGGCCGTGACCGGGAGGCCGATGGGGCGGCGCACAAGCATCGTCTGGGTTAGGGAGGGTTTGGCCAGCAGGGATATCCTTGTCTCATCGTGCAATAGCGACTCCTGTGGCAGGCCGTGCGCAGTGCGACACATTGGTGCAGCTGGCTTCTGGGTTGGATGTGCATTGTGTCAAGAAGCAGTGCGGCTTGGTTGGGCTGTGTTTCGGAGGACGCACGGGAGATGCAGCGATGAGACAAGGCTGTAACTACTACCAATTGGACAACATGAAATTGGGGAGAAAAAAGGGCAAAAATATATCTTGTTTTTTTTAAACCATGTACCAAACATCCTTCCTCCAAAAGACTTGTTTGTGTATTATACTTGAAAAAGTTATATATTCAATTTCATAAAGAACCAAAAAGTCATGGTCTGTTGTTGTTCCAATTTAATGTGGAACGACCCAAACTCTTGGCTCTACTCTATCCTACTTTACTCTACCATAGTAAGAAACAAATAGTCTACTCGACTGAGTACTACTCCACAGTTACTGAACACTACTAGTTATACAGTCTGTAGAGTTACTGACCACAACTCTAGTTATAGAGTCTGTAGAGTTACTGACCACTACTCTAGTTATAGAGTCTGTACAGCTACTGACCACTACTAGTTAGAGAGCCTTGAGAGTTACTGACCACTACTAGTTATAGAGTCTGTAGAGTTACTGACCACAACTCTAGTTATGGAGTATGTAGAGTTACTGACCACTACTCTAGTCATAGAGTCTGTACAGCTACTGACCACTACTAGTTAGAGAGCCTTGAGAGTTACTGACCACTACTAGTTATAGAGTCTGTAGAGTTACTGACCACTACTAGTTATAGAGTCTGTAGAGTTACTGACCACAACTCTAGTTATGGAGTATGTAGAGTTACTGACCACTACTCTAGTCATAGTCTGTACAGCTACTGACCACTACTAGTTAGAGAGCCTTGAGAGTTACTGACCACTACTAGTTAAAGAGTCTGTAGAGTTACTGACCACTACTCTAGTTATAGAGTCTGCATAGTTACTGACCACTACTAGTTATAGAGTCTGTATAGTTACTGACCACTACTAGTTATAGAGTCTGTAGAGTTACTGACCACTACTCTAGTTATAGTATGTAGAGTTACTGACCACTACTAGTTATAGTCTGAAGAGTTACTTACCACTACTCTAGTTATAGAGTCTGTAGAGTTACTGAACACTACTAGTTATAGAGTCTGTAGAGTTACTGATCACTACTAGTTATAGAGTCTGTAGAGCTACTGACCACTACTAGTTATAGAGTCTGTAGAGTTACTGACCACTACTCTAGTTATAGAGTCTGTATAGTTACTGACCACTACTAGTTATAGAGTCTGTAGAGTTACTGAACACTACTAGTTATATAGTCTGTAGAGCTACTGACCACTACTAGTTATAGTCTGTAGAGTTACTGACCACTACTAGTTATAGAGTCTGTAGAGTTACTGACCACTACTAGTTATAGTCTGTAGAGTTACTGACCACTACTAGCTATAGAGTCTGTAGAGTTACTGACCACTACTCTAGTTATAGAGCCTGCAGAGTTACTGACCACTACTAGTTATAGAGCCTGGAGAGTTACTTACCACTACTAGTTATAGTCTGTAGAGTTACTGACCACTACTCTAGTTATAGTATGTAGAGTTACTGACCACTACTAGTTATAGAGTCTGTAGAGTTACTGACCACTACTGCTTATAGAGCCTGTAGAGTTACTGACCACTACTAGTTATAGAGTCTGTAGAGTTACTGACCACTACTAGTTATAGAGTCTGTAGAGTTACTGACCACTACTAGTTATAGAGCCTGTAGAGTTACTGACCACTACTAGTTATAGAGTCTGTAGAGTTACTGACCACTACTAGTTATATCATCTGTAGAGTTACGGACCACTACTAGTTATAGAGTCTGTAGAGTTACTGACCACTACTAGTTATATCATCTGTAGAGTTACTGACCAACACTAATTATAGAGTTTGTAAAGTTACTGACCACTACTCTAGTTATAGAGTCTGTAGAGCTACTGACCACTACTAGTTATAGAGTCTGTAGAGTTTCTGACCACTACTCTAGTTATAGTCTGTAGAGTTACTGACCACTACTCTAGTTATAGAGTCTGTAGAGTTACTGACCACTAGTAGTTATAGAGCCTGTCGAGTTACTGACCACTTCTAGTTAATGTCTGAAGAGTTACTGACCACTACTAGTTATAGTCTGTAGAGTAACTGACCACTACTAGTTATAGAGTCTGTAGAGTTATTGACCACTGCTAGTTATAGTCTGTAGAGTTACTGACCACTACTCTAGTTATAGAGTCTGTAGAGTTACTGACCACTACTCTAGTTATAGAGTCTGTAGAGTTACTGACCACTACTCTTGTTAAATATTCTGTAGCATTGCTGAACACTTCTTTAGCGTTGGACACAGAGCTGAATGCTACTTTGATCTGAACACTCCTCTGTCCTCAGGTTCAGTAAGGAGAACAGAGAGAACATTGATCCCTACACCTTCCTTCCGTTTGGGATGGGGCCCAGGAACTGTATCGGCATGAGATTCGCCCTCCAGACCATTAAGCTGGTGATAGTAGAGATCCTCCAGAATTTCAGTTTTGTCACCTGCAAGGAGACAGAGGTGAGATTACTGATTGTCTCAATGGGATTATTAGTGTGCATGAGTTTTTGTGTGTATGCGTGCAAGTTTTTGAATATGTTGGTGGTGAATGTTGGTTTGTGATGGCATATCTTTGTGTTGTTGACTGTAGTAGCTGTTTGGTTGAGGTTAGGTTCTCAAAACAGAATTAAACCGTAACTGATTACGTTGAGAGACTGTGTGGTGCTGTATTCATATCGGTATTCATATTGACTTCCTGGATGTGTCCTCAGGTTCCTCTGGAGCTGTTTGACAACGGCTTCGTCGCCCCAACGAAGCCCATCAAGCTGAAGCTGGTCCCCCGTGTTGTGGCCCCCAGCCAGGACTGAGAGGAGAGGCGCAGGTATACAGGACACTACCCTGTTAGTCTAGCCAAGTCGGTTTCTGCTTCAGTCAAACATGGTTGGCATGGCAATGAGTAAAACATTGTCTAAAGGGCAAGGCAGCCTGCCTGTTGGAAGGGATCAGTTTAGACTCATTGATAATCCAGGTTAATCCTCTGGAATGAGGAAAATTTTTGATTTTATAGTGAAGAAACTACCCAACTAGCTATATTACTAAATTATTGACGGTATGTAGGCTTTTTGTAACATATTTTCAGGAATCCCTTGAAATTAAGATGACTCATCTCAAGGGTCATGCAATGAGTATAAAGTGAATACAATATGGACAATCGTTGTAACCATGTGTGTGTGCCTTCATTTGTTTTGTAAAATAATTACTGTTCAGGCATTGAACAACCACAGATCACTAACTAACTTACCTGCAAGAAACTGCTTCAACACAATGTACAACCAATATAATATATGACCATTAATTATCTAATGCTATTACTGATGTAAGATAGTATCCCTCATATACCCTTCTTATAAAACTCACCTACCATGTCCACCAACCCCTCCTGTATATTATGCTTTGCAATATAATGCCTGAGTCTGTCACCTCCTCTGTTTGTGCTGTATGGTGTTTTGGAATGTGTTATGTAATGATTTATTCTGTAGTGTAATTCTAACAGTAATACTGCTGGACTGAAGTAAATGTTTTCTACCTGATAGACGAGCTGTTTGAGTTGAATCTGTTCTGTTCCCCAGTCACCTGTACGTTCACCTGTTCCCCAGTCACCTGTACGGTCACCTGTTCCCCAGTCACCTGTACGGTCACCTGTTCCCCAGTCACCTGTACGTTCACCTGTTCCCCAGTCACCTGTACGTTCACCTGTTCCCCAGTCACCTGTACGTTCACCTGTTGTACGGTCACCTGTACGGTCACCTGTTCCCCAGTCACCTGTACGTTCACCTGTTCCCCAGTCACCTGTACGTTCACCTGTTCCCCAGTCACCTGTACGTTCACCTGTTCCCCAGTCACCTGTACGGTCACCTGTTCCCCAGTCACCTGTACGTTCACCTGTTCCCCAGTCACCTGTACGTTCACCTGTTCCCCAGTCACCTGTACGTTCACCTGTTCCCCAGTCACCTGTACGTTCACCTGTTCCCCAGTCACCTGTACGGTCACCTGTTCCCCAGTCACCTGTACGTTCACCTGTTCCCCAGTCACCTGTACGGTCACCTGTTCCCCAGTCACCTGTACGTTCACCTGCTCCCCAGTCACCTGTACGTTCACCTGTTCCCCAGTCACCTGTACGGTCACCTGTTCCCCAGTCACCTGTACGTTCACCTGTTCCCCAGTCACCTGTACGGTCACCTGTTCCCCAGTCACCTGTACGTTCACCTGTTCCCCAGTCACCTGTACGGTCACCTGTTCCCCAGTCACCTGTACGTTCACCTGTTCCCCAGTCACCTGTACGTTCACCTGTTCCCCAGTCACCTGTACGTTCACCTGTTCCCCAGTCACCTGTACGTTCACCTGTTCCCCCATCACCTGTACGTTCACCTGTTCCCCAGTCACCTGTACGTTCACCTGTTGTACGGTCACCTGTACGGTCACCTGTTCCCCAGTCACCTGTACGTTCACCTGTTGTACGGTCACCTGTACGGTCACCTGTTCCCCAGTCACCTGTACGTTCACCTGTTGTACGGTCACCTGTACGGTCACCTGTTCCCCAGTCACCTGTACTTTCACCTGTTCCCCAGTCACCTGTACGGTCACCTGTTCCCCAGTCACCTGTACGTTCACCTGTTGTACGGTCACCTGTACGGTCACCTGTTCCCCAGTCACCTGTACGGTCACCTGTTCCCCAGTCACCTGTACGTTCACCTGTTGTACGGTCACCTGTACTTTCACCTGTTCCCCAGTCACCTGTACGTTCACCTGCTCCTCAGTTGTGTGTAACCTATCAAAATAAAGAAAGTTGCACACTCCATATATAAACTCCCAGTAATTTAATGGGTATTTACCAACGTTTCGGCATCATTGTGCCTTCCTCAGGGTGATGTCATGAATACTTGAACCAGGTTATAAGCTAATAAACTGTAGAAAGAATATACATTTATAAGACTTTTTCGTAAAGGAAAATGTGTTCATAAGGGCCTGACATCAAAATCAATATTCAGACCACTAGGGGTCAATGTTTTTAGATAGTAATCCATAAATCCTACCTGGATTTATGGATTATCAAAGCGAATGATGCATTACACACAGATTCATACACAAAGCCCACAGATCCCAATACCTTGCTATGTGCGGACAGTATGCATCCCCTTCCCCTCCAGAATGGTCTACCATACAGCCAATTATGCAGGTTTAAACTAATCTGTGGCCACAAGTCAGATTTTGACAGCAATGCTGACAGATACATTTAGAATGAGAGGCTAAAAGTACAAAACTCTTGATGCTGCAATGATGAAAATAAAACCAAGAGAGGAATTACTAAAACTCAACCAAAGAAGAAAAACAACGCGACCGTCTTTTGCACTAAGTACACCAAGGGTTCGGAGAAATTATTTTTTATTTAACTAGGCAAGTCAGTTAAGAACAAATTCTTATTTTCAATGACAGCCTAGGAACAGTGGGTTAACTGTCACGGTTGTCGAAAGGAAAAGCGGACCAAAGTGCAGCGTGTGTCGTTCCACATTTTATTTACTCTGTGAAACTATGCAATACATAAATAAACTGAATAAACAAAACAACAAACCGTGACACAGCGGTGAAACATACACTACTCAAAATGAATCTCCCACAAACCCAGGTGGGACAAACACCAACTTAAATATGACTTCCAATTAGAGACAACGATGACCAGCTGCCTCTAATTGGAGATCATCTCAAACAAAGCCCAACATAGAAATACAAAAACTAGAACAACCCAACATAGAAATACAAAAACTAGAACAACCCAACATAGAAATACAAAACTAGAACATAACAACATAGAAAAAACTAAACTAGAAAACCCCCCTGTCACGCCCTGACCTACTCTACCATAGAAAAAAACAGCTTACCATGGTCAGGACGTGACATTAACTGTCTTGTTCAGGGGGAGAACAACAGATTTTTACCTTGTCAGCATGGGGATTCGATCTTGCAACCTTTCGGTTACTAGTTCAACACTCTAATCACTAGGCTACCTGCCGCCCCAAATGAAAGCAATTCTGAAAAATCACTGGCATATTCTGCAATCAGACAAAAAAAATCACACACCTCTTCAAGGTATCCCCACTGGTGCTCTATAAGGGTGGTCGCAATATTGGAGATAGTTTGGTGAGATCTGACATATCCCCTGAGCCCACTCAGACACTCTTGACACCTATCCCAAATGGGAACTACAAATGTGGCTCATGCGCACAGTGCAATAGCACTATAAAAACATCTTTCTTCAGACACCCTCATACAGGTCAAAAGATCCCTGTTAGGGGTATCATCTCATGCAAGACCAAGGGAGTAATCTATCTCATCACCTGTTCATGTGAGAAAGCTTACGTAGGACAAACGAAAAGACAATTAAAACAACGCATAGCTGAACACCGCAGCTCAATCAGGTGTAAGAACATTGACTATCCAGTAGCAGCTCACTTTGTTGAAGCTAACCATACCATCTCCTCCCTCAAATACACAGGCATTGTTGAAGCTGACCATCCAATCTCCTCCCTCAAATACACAGGCATTGTTGAAGCTGACCATCCAATCTCCTCCCTCAAATACACAGGCATTGTTGAAGCTAACCATCCTATCTCCTCCCTCAAATACACAGGCATTGTTGAAGCTGACCATCCAATCTCCTCCCTCAAATACACAGGCATTGTTGAAGCTGACCATCCCATCTCCTCCCTCAAATACACAGGCATTGAGCATGTTGCTCTACCAAGGAGAGGAGGTAACATGGAGATCCTACTACTACAAAGGGAGGCTTACTGGATATCCTATCTAAAAACATTGACCCCTAGTGGTCTGAATATTGACTTTGATCTCAGGCCCTTCTTATGAACACATTTTTCCTTTATGAACAAGTCTTATAAATTGATATTCTTTCTACAGCTTATTAGCGTACAACTCACATGTTCCCCCTGTTGATGATGCTTATTGTACATTAAGGTTGAACCAAAAGATTATATGTTACAAATATGAAATGAAATGCGAAATTATTATTTGAAATTGAATGAAACATAATGTATGTTGATGCTAATATGATGTATAATATTCCATTATGTTTCTATATGATAACAATAGCGTAATATATTTAATATGCCATATACTATTTTTTAACAGTTTCACTAATTCATTTTAATTAACTTCATCATTATGATTATTGTCATTGGTTGGACTAATTGCACTGTTTGTCTACATAACCTGGTTCAAGTATTCATGACATCACCCTGAGGAAGGCAAAGTGATGCCGAAACGTTGGTAAATACCCATTAAATTGCTGGGAGTTTATATATGGAGTGTGCGACTTTCTTTATTTTGATAGTTTATAGATTATTCGCCGTTCGTCAGCACCTCCACACAAACTATTTTTTCCAGGGTGTGCGCCAGCTCATGCTTTTTAATCTAGCTGTAAACTACCTAACACAGACACACCTACTGGTCACTGCTCAGCCTGCTATCTCATAATTATAGTGATAATAACAGACTAGGATTGTGTGCATAACCTATTTATCTAGGCTGTACAAAATGTAGGCACCAGTGCTGATAGTCTGTCTGTACAGAGGGTGGACTACAGTGTTGATAGTCTGTCTGTACAGAGGGTGGACTACAGTGTTGATTGTGTGTACACACAGTGTAGGCTTAGCCACGCTGTTGTTAGCGTGCATAGAGGGTCAGCTACATTGCAGTAGGTACAAAGGTTTGCTTGAGGGACGTCAGGTGTGTCTCACTGAAAATGAACCCATGGGATTTTTCTGTTTATCAACTTGAGTCTGGTTTTTGCCATTCAGGTTTCAAACTCCCACAGTGACTCAGCAGTCTGAGACACACACACACACACACACACACACACACACACACACACACACACACACACACACACACACACACACACACACACACACACACAGAGACACACAGAGACACACAGAGACACACAGAGACACACAGACCCTGTATAGGCAAGGCAATATTCCAGTCTCAGATTGTTAAGGAACAATGGCTCTCTTCGCTTTCATACAGAGCAGAAGGTTTTTCTTGAACTGTGGTAGCATTTGGGCATGGCATTTAAAAAAAAAACATATTTTTTATTTGATTTAAATGTATTTGGATACATCTTCCCGATTCTAAATGAACTAATATGGCAGCTTAATGACTTTAAGTCATTTGTACCATTATGATAACATTGTGCTACTGGTAGGAGTAGTAGCACCAATGACGGTAACACCAATAACTGAGGATTGTCTTAAATGGAGACCTGATGATAAAATCTAAGGTCATTAAAACCCGTTAAACCTTCATTTACTATTGATATGATGAATCATTTTGCTCGCAATGTAATTTACCTTCATTTAAATTGACTAACACCAACGCCACTTTTTATTTAGACTCATCAAATGATCAATGGAATCTTCAAATTGCATGTCTTTCACTGATAATGAACCTATGGGATTTTATTTGTATCAACTTGACCTCTGGCCAGGTAGTTGATCAGGACTAATCTCTCTCTTTCAGAGGCAACCCAACCAGCCAGTCAGGTTTCAAACTCCCACAGTCACTCAATGTACAAACACGAGCACACATACACACACACACACACACACACACACACACACACACACACACACACACACACACACACACACACACACACACACACACACACACACACACACACACATACACACACACACACACACACACACACACACACACACACACACAGTGGCGACCCATCATCCAGGGTACATGGGGCTCTGTTTTTTGCCCCACCTGTTAAGCAAAAAAACAAGTATGATGTTGGCATTAATACGTGTCACATTTCAGTTTGTAAACAATGTAAAAATAATAATAATTGAGTTAATAAAGCCGCATACAACCATGGTCTTTTTTTTGCCTTCTTGCATAGGGCAGCTCCAAAATCTAGGTGTTTCAGCCTAGCTCAGTGCTTTCTGTGGTGGTGTGGCAGCCAGTGGAAAATATGGAGGTTGGGTTTGGTAATGTTCTCTAGTTGCGACTTGATTGGCTCAGTGTTCTGTCATTCATGGGGACACTACGTCACCGCAAAATCTACGAGGAGAGCTCGAAAATTTACATTAGAAGTGCCCATCCAAGAAGGCTCAAGGTCATTGGTCAAATCACGTAATATCTACCTTAGTTTTGATTGGACTGATCATATTAACATTATATTTCCAAAATCTTAGCTGGAAGGCTAGACCAGCAGACATCACCATGAATCAAGTCGACAATCTACTGGCAAATCCTTTTCAATCCTTGTCATATGAAGATAAATTATAGATAAAATGTATCAGTGCTCATCGGCCACTGGACATAATACTAAGTGTATGTTGTGTAGTAAGCTGTTAGTAGCCCATGTGCCTCACCCTAATAATTTGGTCCCTTTCCCCCTCATTATTTAGCCTCCTGTTCTGACTTGGTGGTGCACATGTAGCCTATAGCCTGTTTTAGAGTAATGTCATCATCAAACATTTAATTTGTCTGCTTATATGCCCCTTTTATTTATCCTACGGTTCTGACTTAGTGTACAGGGAGAATACTGTAATAACGGCCCATGTTCTGAATTTTGTCACTGTACGTTTCAAAAGTGCTGAACAAATAGCTATATTGACTACCTCCGTCCTAGCTCGCACATTGTCTTAATCGAAATTACGGATTGCCTCTTATCCGCTCGTCGTTCCCTTGTGCCATAGTTTGCACATCTCAATTGTCAGTAGAAACCACATTTATTTAAGCAAGTCAGCCATATCAGCTATGTTTTTTTTAAAGGCAGTAAATGAGGCTGAATGAACTGTTTAGCTGCCAGACAAGGCTCCGCTGATAGCCAGGTGTAGCAGTGGTAAGGATTCACTCCCTGGTGCTGAAAAGAATCTCTGCTGTTGGAACAGCTTTATGTAGGCCCTAACAGTTTGTGGACACCATTTATCACAGTTATAGTGCAATTAATGTATTGTTTAGTGTTGTGTTGTGTTGTGTAGTGGCTTTGCTGGCATGCATCTAAAAAATGGTTGAGTTTGCCCCACCAAGATTTGCATGCTAAAATTGCCACTGCACACACACTGCACACACACCCACTGGGTACAGGCAATATTCCAGTCTCAGATTGCTAAGAAATAATGGTTATCTTCCCTTTCATACAGGACAGAAGGTAGAGCGTTCCTCTGGGGTTTTGGCACACTGTCTGAGGGGCGTGTCTCCTATCTCAATGTCCTCTCCAGTGAGATACATCCAGGAGTGGCTGATCCTGTGCAGTTCCCAGACAGACATTATGAAGGTAGTAGAGAGAAAGACGAAATACGAGTTCTGAGACAAAGGGCCCACGTGTTCCTGGTCTATAGAGAAACACTGAACCTGTAGTGGTGTTACTAGTCTATAGAGAAACACTGAACCTCTAGTGGTGTTACTAGTTGTCTATAGAGAAACACTGAACCTGTAGTGGTGTTACTAGTTGTCTATAGAGAAACACTGAACCTGTAGTGGTGTTATTAGTCTATAGAGAAACACTGAACCTGTAGTGGTGTAACTAGTTGTCTATAGAGAAACACTGAACCTGTAGTGGTGTTACTAGTTGTCTATAGAGATACACTGAACCTGTAGTGGTGTTACTAGTCTATAGAGAAACACTGAACCTCTAGTGGTGTTACTAGTTGTCTATAGAGAAACACTGAACCTGTAGTGGTGTTACTAGTCTATAGAGAAACACTGAACCTGTAGTGGTGTTACTAGTTGTCTATAGAGAAACACTGAACCTGTAGTGGTGTAACTAGTCTATAGAGAAACACTGAACCTGTAGTGGTGTTACTAGTCTATAGAGAAACACTGAACCTGTAGTGGTGTTACTAGTTGTCTATAGAGAAACACTGAACCTGTAGTGGTGTTACTAGTCTATAGAGAAACACTGAACCTGTAGTGGTGTTATTAGTCTATAGAGAAACACTGAACCTGTAGTGGTGTTACTAGTTGTCTATAGAGATACACTGAACCTGTAGTGGTGTTACTAGTTGTCTATAGAGAAACACTGAACCTGTAGTGGTGTTACTAGTCTATAGAGAAACACTGAACCTGTAGTGGTGTTATTAGTCTATAGAGAAACACTGAACCTGTAGTGGTGTTACTAGCCTATAGAGAAACACTGAACCTGTAGTGGTGTTACTAGTTGTCTATAGAGAAACACTGAACCTGTAGTGGTGTTATTAGTCTATAGAGAAACACTGAACCTGTAGTGGTGTAACTAGTCTATAGAGATACACTGAACCTGTAGTGGTGTTACTAGTTGTCTATAGAGATACACTGAACCTGTAGTGGTGTTACTAGTTGTCTATAGAGATACACTGAACCTGTAGTGGTGTTACTAGTTGTCTATAGAGATACACTGAACCTGTAGTGGTGTTACTAGTTGTCTATAGAGAAACACTGAACCTGTAGTGGTGTTACTAGTCTATAGAGAAACACTGAACCTGTAGTGGTGTTACTAGTCTATAGAGAAACACTGAACCTGTAGTGGTGTTACTAGTCTATAGAGAAACACTGAACCTGTAGTGGTGTTACTAGTGTCATGACGTTGGCCTGTGGGTAAGGTTTATGACCCCCCCCCCATAAATACCTTTCTCCCTTCCCCTCTCTTACTGACCCTACTGAAGGACTGGTGTCCTGTTAAATATAGAGAGTCTGGGAACATCAAACAAATGGGGAAAGGAACCATATTTTGGTAATAAAACCAGTTGGAAATATGCTTGATAACGTAATGAGTATGGATGTCAGTTGTTATCTGTGACATTATGACTGATGACAGGACGACATAAACTGTACCTGGGAAAGTATACACCCTCTAGTTATCAGAGTCACATGGAATTGTTATGCAATTGAAATGTTTGATATTGAAATTGTTTGTTAGGAGATTAAATGTAATTTTAGCTTCCAAATGAGAGAATTGGGTTTTCATAAGGAAAGTGCCCTGCTCGATCAGTGGCCCAACCCTGTGAAGAGACAGGGGTTATAAACGATGAAACACCTCCTTCCCCCCTCTCCACTATATAAGCCTTTGATGAAAAGATAACCAGGAGTTCCAGTACGGGAGGTCTGCAGCCTCTACGTTAGAAGGACACACATGTTAACTAAACCATATCAAGGACAGAACTAAGCCAACCTTGGCGTGAGTTATGGTATGAACTGGTATGAACTTTGAGCTTATTCACTACAGAAGTGATACTTCCTAGCCGTTGAGTTAGCCGCTGCTAACGTGGGCTAGGAAAGGACGGACGACGGATCCAGTCTAACAACCAGACGAAGATACCACCACGTATCCAATTTACCACCATTGACATTCTTCCACTACAGGAAGATCTGTTGGCCAACCCGGCCAGCATCTACGACCAATCTACCGAAGCGCAGCTCAGAGTAAATATTTATTGCATTTTCCTTTTCCAAATGGGCGGTAATTTAGAATGCATAAGATAAGGTATTTACGATAGCATAGCTGCTGTTTCTTTGTTCCTAAGTCTTCCCGCCCTTTCATTCAAGCCCAACCCCCTTTCCTTTGTGTAACCAGGTTCCGTCCACCGGGACGTTTTCTGTATGACATCATTGGTATTCTGTGTATTTGTAATTCTGGGTGATTAGTTAGGTATTTAGTAAATAAATAATTAAACCCAATTTTGTATTGCTGATTCAACTTGTTAGCCAGGGTTCGTGAAGATAACCAAGAATTTACAACGTTCATTATGAGACTGAAAATAAGATAAGGGTTAATATTGACTGCTATCGATGTAAAATATTCCTAAGTATTTTAAGAGTTTATTCGGAAGATAACAGCTCTATAAACGTTCTTCCGTGGTGCCCCGACTTTCTAGTTAATTACATTTACATGATTCGCTTAATCAGGTAATATTAATTACAGAGAAATCATTTTATAAGTTAGCATGTCATATCACTTAATCCGGCATAGCCAAAGACACGACACTAGTCTATAGAGAAACACTGAACCTGTAGTGGTGTTACTAGTTGTCTATAGAAAAACACTGAACCTCTAGTGGTGTTACTAGTTGTCTATAGAGAAACACTGAACCTGTAGTGGTGTTACTAGTCTATAGAGATACACTGAACCTGTAGTGGTGTTACTAGTTGTCTATAGAGAAACACTGAACCTGTAGTGGTGTTACTAGTCTATAGAGAAACACTGAACCTGTAGTGGTGTAACTAGTCTATAGAGATACACTGAACCTGTAGTGGTGTAACTAGTCTATAGAGATACACTGAACCTGTAGTGGTGTTACTAGTCTATAGAGAAACACAACCTGTAGTGGTGTTACTAGTTGTCTATAGAGAAACACTGAACCTCTAGTGGTGTTACTAGTTGTCTATAGAGAAACACTGAACCTCTAGTGGTGTTACTAGTCTATAGAGAAACACTGAACCTGTAGTGGTGTTACTAGTCTATAGAGAAACACTGAACC
The DNA here is from genome assembly GCF_901001165.1 of Salmo trutta. Classification (NCBI taxonomy): domain Eukaryota; kingdom Metazoa; phylum Chordata; class Actinopteri; order Salmoniformes; family Salmonidae; genus Salmo; species Salmo trutta. Next base: position 34,633,151 of record NC_042986.1, on the reverse strand, counting down.
TGTAGTGGTGTAACTAGTCTATAGAGATACACTGAACCTGTAGTGGTGTAACTAGTCTATAGAGATACACTGAACCTGTAGTGGTGTCACTAGTTGTCTATAGACAAACACTGAACCTGTAGTGGTGTTACTAGTCTATAGAGAAACACTGAACCTGTAGTGGTGTTACTAGTCTATAGAGAAACACTGAACCTGTAGTGGTGTTACTAGTCTATAGAGAAACACTGAACCTGTAGTGGTGTTACTAGTCTATAGAGAAACACTGAACCTGTAGTGGTGTTACTAGTCTATAGAGATACACTGAACCTGTAGTGGTGTTACTAGTTGTCTATAGAGAAACACTGAACCTGTAGTGGTGTTACTAGTCTATAGAGAAACACTGAACCTGTAGTGGTGTTACTAGCCTATAGAGAAACACTGAACCTGTAGTGATGTTACTAGTTATCTATAGAGAAACACTGAACCTGTAGTGGTGTTACTAGTTGTCTATAGAGAAACACTGAACCTGTAGTGATGTTACTAGTCTATAGAGAAACACTGAACCTGTAGTGGTGTTACTAGTTGTCTATAGAGAAACACTGAACCTGTAGTGATGTTACTAGTCTATAGAGAAACACTGAACCTGTAGTGGTGTTACTAGTTGTCTATAGAGAAACACTGAACCTGTAGTGGTGTTACTAGTTGTCTGTAGAGAAACACTGAAACTCCAAGTAGCCCCAGGGGTTTAGAGTGCTGGTGAGAACATATGGAGAACCTGTAGCGTTGGTGCCTTGTTACAAGTTGTTCCTTGCAACTTGTGACAGCCCATTTCAGTTTCTCCTGAAGTGTGCCCCTGTTCACTTACTCCTCCCAAGTTTTCAAAAGCGTTGGATTGGTTATCGGTGTGTGGCAGACAGTGCTTCAACCTTGGTCATCAGTCAGTCAATGCACCAAAACTGTCTTAGCCCACTGAGCTAAGGCCTTGGCATTAGTTTGAGGAGCCAATGAAAAGTCAAGCCTTGACATCTCAGGGAATGTTACACATTACACGTGTGAAAGGGGCAGGAAAGCTAGACTGAAGGTTCTGTCAAGGGTTCCATCCATTGGCCACAAGGGGGAGTATAAGAACCATGTTACAAAATACACTGCTATACTCAGAGAGTAGTCAGGTCCAATAGCACAGTTCTGGCTAACATCTCAGAGAAATGTTCACACCACCTTTCATTGACAGGAAAAGGAAAATGTGAAAATGTTAAAATGTACAGTAGAAGAAGACGATTGCCCTTCCAGGTAATAGGCTATTTATAGTATTGATTGTACCTATTTCTGTGATTTAAAATCATGTGATGTCTTCTTGGTACTAACTAGGCTATGTGTTCTGGTTTATGAGCATGTGCAACAAATGGAATTTCAACAAATGAAACAAAACATAGGCCTATAGGCATAGGTACAGTCAAACTTCATCAGGAAGCCTTAAGCGAAAAGAAGTGATCGCTCTGACATCTTGTTCAAGTAGGGGAGAGTGAGCTAAGGTGAGACATCTTTTACAATCAGCATCAGTCCATCAAGGGGAATATATACTGAGCAAACACAACATGTAAAGTGTTGGTCCCATGTTTCATTCTAAAAAATGTTGTGTACAGATTTGTTTACATCCCTGTTAGTGAGCATTTCTCCTTTTCCAAGATAATCCATCCACCTGACAGGTGTGGCAGGTGGATGGGGACAATAAAAGGCCACTCTAAAATGTGCAGTTTTGTCACACAACACAATGCCACAGATGTCTCAAGTTTGAGGGAGCGTGCAATTGTCATGCTCACTTCAGGAATGTCCACCAAAGTTGTTGCCAGATAATTTAATGTTCATTCCTCTACCATAAGCTGCCTCCAACGTTGTTTTAGAGAATTTGGCAGTACATCCAACTGGCCTCACAACCACAGACCACGTATAACCACACCAACCCAGGACCTCCACATCCGGCTTCTTCATCTGTGGGATCGTCTGAGACCAGCCACCTGGACAGCTGATGAAACTGAGGAGTATTTCTGTCTGTAATAGAGCCCTTTTGTGGGGAAAAACTCATTCTGATTGGCTGGGCCTGGCTCCCCAATGGCTGGGCCTGGCTTCCAAGTGGGTGGCCCTATTCCCTCCCGGGCCCTCCCATGGCTGAGCCCCTTCCCAGTCATGTGAAATCCATAGATTAGGGCCTAATGAATTTATTTCAATTGACTGATTTCCTTATATGAACTGTAACTCAGTAAAATCATTGAAATTGTTGCATGTTGTGTTTATATTTTTGTTCAGTATAGTATTATTTCCAACAAAGATATCTACATACAGTACCAAACAAAAGTTTGGGCATACCTACTCATTCAAGGGTTTTTCTTTATTTGTAATATTTTTTACATTGTAGAATAATGGTGAAGACATCAAAACTATGAAATAACACATATGGAATCATGTAGTAACCAAGAAAGTGTTAAACAAATGAAAATAGATTCTTCAAAGTAACCATCCTTTGCCTTGCTGACAGCTTTGCACATGCTTGGCATTCTCTCAACCAGCTTCACGAGGTAGTCACCTGGAATGCTTTTCCAACAGTCTTGAAGGAGTTCCCACATTGAGCACTTGTTGGCTGCTTTTCCTTCACTCTGCGGTCCAACTCATCCCAAACCATCTCAATTGGGTTGAGGTCGGGTGATTGTGGAGGCCAGGTTATCTGATGCAGCACTCCACCACTCTCCTTCTTGGTCAAATAGCCCTTACACAGCCTGGCGGTGTGTTTTGGGGCATTGTACTGCTGAAAAGCAAATGATAGTCTCGCTAAGCGCAAACCAGATGGAATGGCGTATCGCTGCAGAATGCTGTGATAGCCATGCTGGTTAAGTGTGCCTTGAATTCTAAATAAATCACTGACAGTGTCACCAGCAAAGCACCATCACACCTCCTCATGCTTCACGGTGGGAACCACACATGCAGAGATAATCCTTTCACCTACTCTGTGTCTCACAAAGACAGCGGTTGGAAACAAAAATTTCAAATTTGGACTCATCAGACCAAAGGACAGATTTACACCGGTCTAATGTCCATTGTCCGTGTTTCTTGGCCCAAGCAAGTCTCTTCTTCTTATTGGTGTCCTTTAGGAGTGGTTTCTTTGCAGCAATTTGACCATGAACAGTTGATGTTGAGATGTGTCTGTTACTTGAACTCTGTGAAGCATTTATTAGGGCTGCAATCTGAGGTGCAGTTAATTGCCGATTTCTGAAGCTGGTAACTCTAATGAACTTATCCTCTGCAGCAGAGGTAACTGTGGGCCTTCCTTTCCTGTGGTGGTCCTGATGAGAGCCAGTTTCATCACAGCGCTTGATGGTTTTTGCAATTACTCTTGAATAAACTTTCAAAGTTGAATATTGACTGACCATGTCTTGAAGTAATGATGGACTGTCATTTCTCTTTGCTTATTTGAGCTGTTCTTGCCATAATATGGACTTGGTCTTTTACCATAGGGCTATCTTCTGTATACCACCCCTACCTTGTCACAACACAGCAGATTGGCTCAAACGCATTAAGAAGGAATGAAATTCCACAAATTAACTTTTAACAGGGCATACCTGTTAATTAAAAATGTATTCCATGTGACTACCTCATGAAGATGGTTGAGAGAATGCCAAGAGTGTGCAAAGCTGTCATCAAGGCAAAGGGTGGCTACTTTGAAGAATCTCAAATCTAAAATGTATTTTGATTTGTTTAACACTTTTTGATACTACATTATTTCATAGTATTGATGTCTACACTATTATTCTACAATGTAGAAAATAGTCAAAATAAAGAAAAACACTTGAATGAGTAGGTGTGTTCAAACTTTTGACTGGTACTGTATGTTTCAGGATGTAGAGTATCCCTGGAAACAATCAGAATTCATGTCAACATGACAGTTTTGACAACATAGCTTGTCCAAAAAAAATGGTCTCTTGGCACATCTTAGCCCGGGTATGGGTTAAGTTGAGTTGCGGGACGGGGTAAGTTAAGCCACCTACACATTTCTGTATGGACGAAATATTACCACTACCTTTTTAAAACCATGTCTATCTTTATTTCCAAACAGAATTCAACACAATCACAATAGCTTTTTTGTATTTTAATAATTTTATTAATCTTTTAACACAGGCTTAACACCTAACGAACATGTTGTACACCTAAGAAACACTTTAAACATAGTCCAGGCCCTGTTCTTACCTCATATCCCAGCAACAATGGGAGGAAAATACTTAAATCTGCTCAACTTACCATGTGCTCAACTTACCCCATGGCCATTGGTTCAACTTACCTCACTGCAAACATTTGGACTATTTTAGCACAAACAGCTCCAAGGATGCCCTTTCATGCTAGGTTTAGGACCTCATATTGAAGCTTATAGAGACCCCAACAGATGTATAGAACAATCTTAAAAGTATCTACTTTGATTTACATACAACCATCATGGAACCGTAACAATAAATGAATTTGATAAACAATTTCTTTGACCTAACTTGCTTACCACTTTTTACATGTGTTTTCTTCCTTCACAGACTCCATGAAATGATAACCTCTTTGTAAATATTTGGTTAAATTATACATTTTGTGTACTGTATGGTTTCCTAGAAATAAGGGCGGCTCAACTTACCCCACTCTCCCACAGGCCTATTACCAATCATTTATATATACACTAGATTGCTAATTGGGGCACCCTGTGTTGAAGCCACCGTGACTCCATCTTGGCGCTTCCAAAATGGGGAAGCAATAAAAATGCATGTATTATTGTCTACAGTTGTTTAGCCACATTTATTCTATTCATGTATTTTTTATTATATTCTGTGAGCTAAACATAAAAAATATATGAAGATATGTATGAAAACATTTCCCTTAAAGTATATTTTTTGAGATTACTATTGTTACTGTCCCCACTACAACAACAAAAATACTTGAATGCATGTCCTTTTGTTCTTGAAACATTTAATTGAAATACTGTAGGATTCGATTCATTCCTATGGAGGACTGCTGCTACTGGGGAGTGACAATATGGCCGACCGGTGACTTAAAAGCCTCCCAATGACCAACACATAGCATCAGAAATCCAGGGTTTACAGTATATACATTTTCAGAATTGACTGATGGTGACTCAACTCAACTCTGCCTTGATATAAGAGAACGGAGTTGAGCGTTCCTCAGCTAGCATCCCTTGAGCATAGCCACAGGAAGTAGGGGTGCTGAGGATGCTGCAGTGCCCCCTGAAAAATCAGAATAATACCAAAAAAGGTCTAAAAAATAACGATGGTAAAAACCTTTTTGCACTACAGTACTGGGCCTTTACTAGCCACTGTATCCGGGCAACACACATTTTTCCAGAGATATTAAAAAAGATTCTGCTAATATGTTAAATGATGAATAATTGCATGAAATGTTTATAAAATAAAAAAATTATTGGACCTGCAAATACAATGACACACTATATATACAAAAGTATGTGGACACCCCTTCAAATGAAAGGATTCAGCTATTTCAGCCACATGCGTTGCTGACAGGTGTATAAAATCGAGCACACAACTATGCAATCTCCATAGACAAACATTGGCAGTAGAATGGCCTTACTGAAGAGCTCAATGACTTTCAACGTGGCAATGTCATACCATGCCACCTTTCCAACAAGTCAGTTCGTCAAATTTCTTCCCTGCTAGAGCTGCCCCGGTCAACTGTAAGTGCTGCTATTGTGAAGTGGAAACATCTAGGAGCAACAGAACGTGACCGCCGAGTGCTGAAGCACGTAGCTTGTTTCAAACTGCCTCTGGAAGCAATGTCAGCACAAGAACTGTTCGTTGGGAGCTTCATGAAATGGCTTTCCATGGCCGAGCAGCTGCACACAAGCCTAAGATCACTATGCGCAATGCCAAGTGTCGGTTGGAGTGGTGTAAAGCTTGCCGCCATTGGATTCCGGAGCAGTGGAAACACGTTCTCTGGAGTGATTAATCATGCTTCACCATCTGGCAGTCCGATTGACTAATCTGGGTTTGGCGGATGCCAGGTAAACGCTACCTGCCCTATGCATAGTGCCAACTGTAAAGTTTAGTGGAGGATGAATAATGTTCTGGGGCTGTTTTTCATGGTTTGGGCTAGGCCCCTTAGTGCCAGTGAAGGGAAATCTTAATGATACAGCATACCTTAACATTCTAGACGATTCCATGCTTCCAACTTTGTGGCAACAGTTTGGGGAAGGCCCTTTCCTGTTTTAGCATGACAATGCCCCCGTGCACAGAAAGAGGTCCATACAGAAATGGTTTGCCGAGATCAGTGTGGAAGAACTTGACTGGCCTGCACAGAGCCCTGACCTCAACCCCATCGACCACCTTTGGGTGGAATTCGAACGCAGACTGCGAGCTAGGCCTAATCGCCCAAAATCAGTGCCAGACCTCACTAATGCTCTTGTGGCTGATTGGAAGCAAGTACCCGCAGTAATGTTCCAACATCTAGTGGAAAGCCTACCCAGAAGAATGGAGGCTGTTATAGCAGCAATGTTCCAACATCTAGTGGAAAGCCTTCCCAGAAGAAAGCCTTCCCAGAAGAGTGGAGGCTGTTATAGCAGCAAAGGAGGGGCAACTACATATTAATGCCCATGATTTTGGAATGAAATGTTTGATGAGTAGGTGTCCACATACTTTTGGTCATGTAGTGAAGATTCATGCAATGCTTTTACTATAAAGGAGATCTTTCCACCCCTACTCTTGTCCACAATGGTCTGTGATCCCACAACCTTCTGGCCCACAGCCCTTTCAGAACTCCTGCATTGGCATGTAACACTTACAGGATGAAGAACAATTTCTAAAACAGCATATCTAAGGCTCTGGTCTGTTCAAGAAATGAGGGTAAATGGTAGGCATGTTCTCTGCTATCCACTTTATGTTTTCATTATTATTTTAGGTATAGGGGATTTTTTTTCAAGCCTTCAGGGAGGGTTTAGGTCAAATATATTTTGCTGAAGGGAGGGCCATCCATTTTCATTTCAGAGAGGTCAGATTTTCTCCATGTTACCTTTATTATGAATAGCATTCCCTCCCTAAGCTTTACCTGAATGAAATATATGAAACTGATCATGACTACATTTCATCTAATTTCACAGCAATTGGTTAGTTAACATGCAATAATACCTGTATACTGTCAATCGTTGTTGGCTTCATTAATATGATGGATTTTTGGATGTCCTTTGTCTTATTTATTTGTTTGAGGGCCTATAAATGAGGCCAGTTTCACCATATTATCCTAGAGACATACCTACACACTTACTTTGCGTGAATGATATATCTCAGCTTTAAACAATGTGAAGTTCGAATACAAAATAATGTGTTTTGTTTCTTTATATTATGTGGTTGCATGAAATAGCAAATGTGAATTCAACGATTGCATCTTTGTGGCTCCCTGATGAAACAGTAACATCCATTATTGTAGTTAAGCTTAGCTAACCTGTACTTTATGGCTTAGCAGTGTGTTGAATGGTTTCCACGATCCGGACCGGAAATGAGAGTGCTCGGCTCGTTCTCGAAAACTGTGTGTAATCCTATGCAAATGGCGTGAGTGTGTGTGTGTGTGGGGGGGATATCACACATACACTGTTTTGCGCAAAATGGTAGGCAGCATCATCAGGATATGTGTGCAACAAAAGTTCAACATTCACCTTCTGCTTCCATTTCTGTCAAGCTGTCTTTGCAGAAATCCAACGTATGCACCACACAGAACGCACTGCAAAGCAATTCTGCAAGGTGAACGCAGCGTTCCATTGGAAATGCATGTACATTACTTCTGGTGTACCAAAACGCAAATGTACTGCCGGTGTGATCAAAGCGTCAGCCAGCTGGTTCTGGGGTTCTGTTGACAAACACAAACAGAGCCCCAGGACAGCAACACAATTACACCCAACCAAGTTATGAGAAAATGAAAAAAGAACTACTTGACACATTGGAAAGAATCAACAAAAAAACTGAGCAAACTAGAATGCTATTTGTCCCTAAACAGAGAAGTACACAGTGGCAGAATACCTGACCACTGTAACTGACCCAGAACTGATAAAAGCTTTACTGTTGCTTGCTGTTTGGGGTTTTAGGCTGGGTTTCTGTACAGCACTTTGTGACATCAGCTGATGTAAGAAGGGCTTTATAAATACATTTGATTGATACAGCCTCAGTGAGCATAGCCTTTCTATTAAGAGGCTCCATAGGCAGACCTGGCTCTCAAGAGAAGACAGGCCATGGGCCCACTGCCCACAAAATGAGGTGGAAACTGAGCTGCACTTTCTAACCTCCTGCCAAATGTATGACCATAAAAGGCACATATTTCCCACCAAGAATAATAAAAAAAAAAATGAAATGGTCAAATGCGCCAAATAAAATAGGTGTAGACCTTACCATGATATGCTTACTTACAAGCCCTTAATCAACAATGCAGTTTTAAGAAAAATAGGAGATAAAATTAAAGAGTAACAATAAAAGAACAACAATGAGGCTATATACAGGGGGTACAGGTTCAAAAACAAATACAATTTTAACAAACTCCTGTATCTGTTAGGTGAAATGATTACAATCACAGCAGCAAGAAAAGTTCACCAGTGGATCAGAACCATCAACATTCTACTATTTGCACAAGATCACAACACTGTACATCATTTTTAACCACTAATAATTTCATATTTTCAACATTGTTATTCTCTTGAAAAATTTTTTTTTGTGAGTAGACCTGTTTCGATCCCTCGGATAGAGTTAACCCTTACTGGCACAGTGGTTATTCTGCCTGCCGGCTGTGAGACCACGGTGTTATGCTGTCGCAGTTCGCATAAATTGCTACATGTTAACATCTGATTATTTTTGTCTTTGTTTAGTTTAATTCGCTTTGCTGGTTTTTGTCTTTGTTTTGTTTTAGTTTTTTCACTTGCTTTCCAAGCCAATAAAGCCCCTTTGATTTGAATTGACTTGATATCCTAAACAGAGAGCGCTGGTACGCTATGTGAACAAGCCTTGAAGCCGCCAGTGTGAATAGATCTCGGACCAGTTCAACCTGCCTAAATCCTACGCTGAGCCATTGGAGGAAGAACGAAAATCCGATTTTAGATCAGCGTCTAGGCGCAACTTCACCCAACACACCCAAACAAAGAGCTTTATCCCGTCGCTGCGAGCCCGCCCCTGTCCCTGCCCACCTCTGCTAAGCCAGTCTACTATTGGTCAGCATTTTGAAAGACGCCCCATCGATAGGCTGTCTGTCTTGTCAGAGACTGTTGTATTATTCGCCACTGGGATAAGCGCTCGGATACTCGGGTTCTACTATTCATTTTTATTTTAACGTTTAAGTTTGTATGTTGTAAAATTGATGAAGTCAGGACTTAACGCATGAAGGTATGTGAATGTAGGACACTAATATTACCATATGATCGCAGCTTCTTTCATGATCTTTAATTGTGTGTGAGTGATTTGAGCAAGTGAACGTAGCTGGCTGGCTGGCTGGCTGGCTGGCTGGCTGGCTGGCTGGCCGGCCGGCTGGCTGGCTGGCTGGCTACAGTACAGGACTGTCCTGCCAAGTATCCCGCTGGAATAATAGGAAGGGAGACTTTGTAACCACTAGCTTGGTCGATATCTAAACGAGAATTGTAATATTCAGGCCTTCCAGATGGTAGAATAAGATTGTATCTGCTCTATGAATTGCGTTTCTATCTGTAATGTTCTACATATATAACCACTGAGTACAATCCTGATTTGTTGATCATCTAGTAGCCTAGAATTGTGAATGCGCATTAGCCTAATAGGAACCCTAGACACTCTTTAAATAGCCTACAAAATAGGTAAGCCTACCTCACCTTGTCTCTCCAATACAGAATAACTAGTCTAAACAGAGAGACTGTCAGGTGGAATAAGTTTTATCCCACCTGACAATAATGAACTCATCTTTTCGTTTTTGTCCACCTACAGTACAACAACCATGTCTCAGGTGACTACGGCTAGCATGACCAGTGAGTGTTTTTCCTCTGAAGGAGTTAGCTAGAAGTCACCATGGCGCCGTCACACAACTGTACAATAAACACTGTTAACTATTACAGAAGGATTGTGCTTCATTTGAGACAATGGGTCCAGGAGACAGGACTGCAGGAGATGGACCAGTGGATCTGTGTTGATTTAGCTGGTGTCACACTGAGCTGTCTTCCTCTGGTCTGATACTCACTGTGCTTTAAATCCGCTTTTGTAGCAAATGTAGGGATTTTTTTTTTTTTTTTACCTAAATAGGACTCAAACCTTGCGCATGTCAGTCTAACACACAGGAAGCCCAGAATGAGGATAGGGTGTGATTGGTTGCTGGTTTTGAACCCAGGTCGTCAACGTGCCACGAGACACACACGCACGCACGCACGCACGCACACACACACACACACACACACACACACACATACTGGCTGTTGAGATATCAGAGTGAAGTCAGATATCTCATCTACTCATTAAAGGAGAGTTTATTCTCAATAAGCCAACAGTTCAACCACACAGTGTTATTAACAGTTAACTACAGTTTGTGTTTGGGTGCACTGGTGTGTGTGTGTGTGTGTGTGTGTTGGAGTAGTAAACCAACCGCACACATTAACACTCAGTTATTTGGTTGTGAGTGAGAGGTCAACCACATAATGCATTGAGGTCTGTGTGAAGGAGAAAATGTTCTGGAGCAGTGATGCAATACATGTAAACATAGGCTAGGCTAGGCTATGCAGGCAAACACAAGGCTTTGTCAAGGGGTGGTGTTTACTTATAGGAGATAAGGCAATGATACAGACACAGACAAATATTCATCTACAGTGGATGCTGTAGTTAGTAGAAACAAACATGGAGAGAGAGACAGAGAGAGAGACAGAGAAAGAGAGAGACAGAGAGAGAGAGAGAGACAGAGAGAGACAGAGAAAGAGACAGAGAGAGAGACAGAGAGAGAGAGAGAGAGAGCGAGAGAGAGAGAGAGAGAGAGAGAGAGGGGAAAGCAATAGTCGTAGGACAGGAATTGTCTGTGGTCTTTGTCCACGTAGTTCCCATGGCAGCCAAGACTGTGGTCTGTGACACATCACAGAGAGGGAGACCTGCCTGGGACATGCTGAGTAAAAGGAAGAGGAGAAATCATAAAGGGAGAGAGAAAGAGAGAGTATATAGACATAATATGGCATTTGAAATGTCTTTATTCTTTTGGAACTTCTGTGAGTGTAATGTTTACTGTTCATTTTTATTCTTTATTTCACCTTTGTTTATTATCTACTGCACTTGCTTTGGCAATGTTAACATATGTTTCCCATGCCAATAAAGCCCTTAAATTGAAATTGAAATTGAATTGAAAGAGAGAGAGAGACACTCATTGTACTGTTGTTGGTCCGTTTTGGTTCTGGTAGTGGGAGTGTGTATGTTGTCCCTGGCTGGCTGTGGCCCCCACTGGTCCAACAGAAGTACTGGGCCTCTCCTGTCTGTCAGATCTCTTTGAGCTGTAGCCTTCTCTTCCTCCTCCTGACCATGTCAATAAACAGACACAGCCGGTCTCGGGGTCTGAATGGACAGTTAGAGAACACAACCAAACCTCTCTCTCTCTCTCTCTCTCTCTCTCTCTCTCTCTCTCTCTCTCTCTCGCTCTCTCAATTTCAATTTTATTGGCATGGGAAACATATGTTAACATTGCCAAAGCAAGTTAAATAGATAATAAACAAAAGTGAAATAAACAATAAAAAATGTACAGTAAACATTACACTTACAAAAGTTCCTCAAAAAATAAAGACTCTCTCTCTCTCTCTCTCTCTCTCTCTCTCTCTCTCTCTCTCTCAATTCAATTCAAGGGGTTTTATTGGCATGGGAAACATATGTTAACATTGCCAAAGCAAGTGAGGTAGATAATATACAAAAGTGAAATAAACAATAAAATGAACAGTAAACATTACACTCACAGAAGTTCCAAAAGAATAAAGACATTACAAATGTCATATTATGTCTATATACAGTGTTGTAACGATGTACAAATAGTTAAAGTACAAAAGGGAAAATAAATAAGCATAAATATGGGTTGTATTTACAATGGTGTTTGTTCTTCACTGGTTGACCTTTTCTTGTGGCAACAGGTCACAAATCTTGCTGCTGTGATGGCACACTGTCGTAATTCACCCAGTAGATATGGGAGTTTATCAAAATCAGGTTTGTTTTCGAATTCTTTGTGGATCTGTGTAATCTGAGGGAAATATGTCTCTAATATGGTCATACATTGGGCAGGAGGTTAGGAAGTGCAGCCCAGTTTCCACCTCATTTTGTGGGCAGTGTGCACATAGCCTGTCTTCTCTTGAGAGCCAGGTCTGCCTACGCCAGCATTTCTCAATAGCAAGGTTATGCTCACTGAGTCTGTACATAGTCAAAGCTTTCCTTAAGTTTGGTTCAGTCACAGTGGTCAGGTATTCTGCCACTGTGTACTCTCTGTTTAGGGCCAAATAGCATCTCTCTCAGTCAGACTCAGTGACTTAACATGAAGCAATGCTAATGACTTCCTGTTTATAACCCAGAGCACAACCCTGCCAGCCCACAGAGGGACCTCTGCCTCCGCTGTCACCCTACAGGACTATGTGTGTGTGTGTGCGTGTGTGCGTGTGTGTGTGTGTGTGTGTGTGTGTGTATGTGTGTGTGTGTGTGTGTGTGTGTGTGTGTGTGTGTGTGTGTGTGTGTGTGTGCGCGTCTCGAACACTATCCCCTTTTCAGAACGGGAGCTAAGAATTTAAAAAGCTAAAAATGCCATTCAAACAGAACTAGAGTGGTTTTTATTGCTGTGATAGTGTCGTGACATTTTATGCCCTTACAGACAGATGTTAGTAATCCTGCCTTTCTCCAATCTCTAAACTCTGACAATAATCCATCTATCCCCCTCTTCTCTGTGTGTGTGTGTGTGTGTGTGTGTGTGTGTGTGTGTGTGTGTGTGTGTGTGTGTGTGTGTGTGTATGTGTGCGTGCGTGCGTGCGTGCGTGCGCGTGTGTGTGTTTAGGGGGTGATGATGAATATGGAGACTCTGAGCAGGCCGGAGCTCCTGAAGCTCCTCAGCATCCTGGAGGGAGAACTGGAGGCACAGGACACAGTCATACACACCCTCAGGGTGAGTACACCCTACACACTAACACCCTACACACTAACACCCTACACACTAACATCCTAAACACTAACACCCTACACACTAACACACTACAAACTAACATCTTAAACACTCACACCCTACATAATACACACTCAAAGGACACAGTCACGACTTCAGGGTGAGTACACACTACACAATAACACTCTACACCCTACCTGACACGGTCATACACACCCTCAAAATGACACCGCACACTAACATCCTACACAAACCATTAGAGTGAATATACACAATATACAATAGTACACACTAACACCCTACACACTACACACTAACACCCTACACACTTACACCCCAATGCTCTGAACCTTGTTCTTCCAAAGCCCATGGTGTCCATGTCTGAGTACTCTTCTGTTTCTCATAATACACTACACTTTACGGGACTACTAGCTTCTTGTAAACTGTTCAGAAGATGAGTTATATAACTCATTTCCAGTAAGGGGTAGAAATGTGATTGTTAACCCAGTTCTTCGGGAAACAACAGGAAAGCTAGGAAACAGACCTCTAATGTTAAAGAGAATGGCAGCGCATGTTATTCCCACAGAGAGGTGGCATTGTGGCTCCCGAAACGCGTCTGTAGTCGCTGATTCACTCTGTTTGTCTGTGGTGTAGGCCTACTTTATTCCCGCTTTATTTCCTTATGAGAAAAAGGCTATTCTTGGCTACTGACTCAGATTCACACCCCATGTAGAATCCAATAGCTCGATAAACCACTATTGTTTCCGCACCTGTGACTGTGTCAATATGTTCACAAATCCATGTGTGTCTGTTAGTCATCAAGCCTAGCTGATGTCCCTCACCCATCCAGAACCCTGCCGCTGGCCACATCGCATACACACACTTAAACTCACATAACATTACATGCCATTTAGCAGATGCTTTTATCCAAAGCGACTTACAGTCACGCGTCCATACATTTTACGTACGGGTGGTCCCGGGAATCGAACCCACAAGTGCCATGCTCTACCAACTGAGCTACAGAGGACTCAGATAGGAGTTGTAGAAGAAAGGGAGTGGTGTTAGCTCCCGGTGCAGTGTTAGTCACTACTTCCTCTACTAGTAACTCGCTAGAGCACAAGGATGGACTTTACACCATAATAGTACTGTGTGGGGTGTAGCTGAGGCCCTGGGCTGAATTAATAATAAGCTTGTAACTCTTTGTCTGTTTAAAAAAAAAAGTATTTAATCTGGATTGTTCTGAGAGAGCTGTGTTCAGGCGCAGGGCCACGCCCTATGAGAGAGAGAGAGAGAGAGAGAGAGAGAGAGAAAGAGAGCGAGAGAAAGAGAGAAAGAGAGAGAGAGAGACTCTCTGACGATGCCAGACTGAGATGGATCTGTGGCAGTCATCCAGATCTGACCATGCAGAGTTAGTTCTAATCCCAAAACACATTCAAACACCCTCTTTCTCTGTCTCAGTCTCTGTCTCTCCCTCTCTTCTCTTCATGTCTTGGCCTGGTCATACAGATGTACTCATGGGGAGTCTCTTCAGATCTCTGATCTCTTGCCCTCAACAGACCCCCTTCCACCCAGACACAGATAAACACACACATGCGTGTGTGGCGCATACACACACACACACACACACACACACACACACACACACACACACACACACACACACACACACACACACACACACACACACACACACACACACACTTCCATTTAGAGGTCCCCTGTGGCGGTGTGAGCTCTGTGTGTTTACAGTAAGAGGACATCCAGTGCTGTAAGCCCAATCACTTGTGTCCCCTTGCCATTGTTGCTACTAAAGGTCCTTCCATTGACTTGACCATGTTAGGCCTGTCTGCTCTGTGTATGGCTGCTCTGTGTCTGGGAGGCTGAGATACCAGAGGGAGATGCCAGCCTTCTCTGCCCAGTGTCCAGCTCCATGTCTGGGCATGAGTGGAGTGCCTAGGCCTGCTCTCTGGCTGTGGTCTGACTTGGCTGGGGCTATATCTCTCTGGCTCTAGCTCTCTAAATATATCCTTGCAATGTACAATATCTCTCAATCACTCTTTCTCTCTGTCTCTGTTTTTCTATTTTTCTCTTTCTCGCTCTCTCTCTCGCTCTCTTTCGCTCCGTCTCTCTCTCTCAATTCAATTCAAGGGGCTTTATTGGTATGGGAAACATATGTTTACATTGCCAAAGCAAGTGAAATGGATAATAAACAAAAGTGAAATAATAAAATTAACAGTAAACATTACACTAACAATTGTTCCAAAGGAATAGAGACACTTCAAATGTCACATTATGTCTATATACAGTGTTGTAACGTTGTGCAAATAGTTAAAGTACAAAAGGGAAAATATATTAACATAAATATGGGTTGTATTTACAATGGTGTTTGTTCTTCACTGGTTTCCCTTTTCTTGTGGCAACAGGTCACAAATCTTGCTGCTGTGATGGCACACTGTGGTATTTCACCCAGTAGATATGGGAGTTTATCAAAATTGGATTTGTTTTCTAATTCTTTGTGGGTCTGTGTAATCTGAGGGAAATATGTGTTTCTAATATGGTCATACATTTGGCAGGAAGTTAGGAAGTGCAGCTCACTTTCCACCTCATTTTGTGGACAGTGGGAACATAGCCTGTCTTCTCTTGAGAGCCAGGTCTCATATCTCCTTCTTTCTCTCTCTCTTTCATCTCTTCACCACTATTGAATGTTTTCTCTTTCAAGAGCTCTTGGGATGCCTGTGCGTTGCTGGGGACAACCCGATTCACTCTCTGTATTATTGTTAACACTTTCATGGCCCAGAGAAATCAGCTTAACATACTCCTACTCTAACAAACACAGATAGTGGGGTCAAAGACATCAAGGTAACCTCATGACACAGACGACTTTGTTGTGATGTGATATTGTTTTAATTTAATTCTAAAATGAATCCAATATATCTTCAGGTGATTGTGAAATAGCCAATGGTATTTGTTTTCTATCTCACTATGTTTTCATGGTGTTGAGTGAATACCACTAGAGGGGACCTTCCTATGAATATAACGTATCAGGTACAGCTACATTCCTGCTCCTGTATGTTATCTCCACCTGTCATTTGTCTATGTCAAGGTGTGTCTCCTAAGTGAATGTACTGTCCTTCTAACAGACTGAACTCATAGAGAGATGGAAACAGTGACCAGGGGCGTAGGAGCGACTCTGACATTGGGGGGCGGGGACACATTTTGCTTCGGGGGGGTCCAGGAGCATGCCCCCGGATTTATTTTTTGTAAAGGTTTTAAATGCTTGAGAAAAGGATACAGACAACTCTTAACTTACATATGGGCAAATTTACAAGGCTAAGGAAGTCCTTACAGAAGTGCACTTGCTCTGATACAGTCTAATCAGTCTTAGAGCCATGGCCATTCATACTGTACTGAAACCAGTGTGACTGTAATTGTGGATATATTCAATTAAACTACCATTTTGTCCTCTTTCTCTGCTACTGTATGATTAATTTAATAGTATTTTTCTCACTTCACCTATGTTGTTACTACTGCTGCTGTACATATCTTCAACTTTAGTCATTGTTATGTAATAATAACCATCAACATACATAGTTCAAAACAGTTTTAATAATTTTTTATAAAGGTAGTAGGCATGAAAGGTAAAACTGAAATTAATCAATCTCCTCTCTACACAATTATCAAAAATAAAATATCATCATGGCTCTCTCCTGCTAGAAGTTAACACATGCAACACACCCTCTGCTGTTATCATTTCATCAGAGATCATATATGATCATTCAGATTGATTCACGACAGATCATCAGTCTAGACTTAAGCTGTTATCATTTCATCAGAGATCATATATGATCATTCAGATTGATTCACATGACAGATCATCAGTCTAGACTTAAGCTGTTATCATTTCATCAGAGATCATATATGATCATTCAGATTGATTCACATGACAGATCATCAGTCTAGACTTAAGCTGTTATCATTTCATCAGAGATCATATATGATCATTCAGATTGATTCAAACTATGACAGATCATCAGTCTTTGAACTCTATGAGCTTGGAGAGGCACTTCTCACTATCTTACCTGTTGGTTTGTGGCCTCTCTTTCTCTCTCCCTCTCTGCCCCTCTGTCTGTTCACGTCTGTCACTATCCTGCCATGATCATGATAGCACCAAACGAAGTCGTAACACATGGAGCACAACTTCATGAGTCATCTAAGTTGAAAGCACTGAAATTTGCCAGCTAGTTTGCCAGGGCTGGTGTGTGGGCAGTTACCAAAAACCTATCTTACAGTACATTATGCTCCTTTGAAAAAAAAACTCATGTCCTCTTTTTTTCTCTTCTTGACTGGTTGCACATCCGTTGTTAACTTGCTGATCCTACGATGAAGACTAAGACAGTGATTGTGCAAGTAATTCTGTAGCTAGCAAATATTCTTGGCTTCAAAACATTCACTATCAGTTTTTCACACAACCAGAACTACCTAGCGTTAACTAGTTAGATAAAACCTTGCACAGATAAATAGGGCTGCAAAATTAATCGAATTCTGATAACAAATTGCAACATTGACATGTCTAATATCCATATCGCAAGAGATCTTTATCGCAATATTTTGAAATGCCACTCAGCCTCATATAACATCCACTTTTATAGTTATACTTAGTTTTTTCTCCTCTTGCGAATGCTTCCCACATCCCCACCCCGTCACTCAAACGGCGCAGATCCATTCACTTTATGTCTGCATACTGTTCTGTTAGGTAAAATGCAGTCAACAGATTGTCACAAACAAGAACGATGCTGCTTTCCACTTTGCCTCTGAATATAAATCCTTCTATTTCTATAATTCCAACAGTTCACCCAAGTGTTTTTATACATATTGCAAGTCAAATCGCAATGAAAATATTTGGTTAAAAAAAAATTACAATATGTTTATTCACAAATGTTGTTTATTCACATTCATACACTTTTTACTTAAACTTCCCGGCTCCTACACCCTTGACAGTGAACTTCCCGGCTCCTACACCCTTGACAGTGAACTTCCCGGCTCCTACACCCTTGACAGTGAACTTCCCGGCTCCTACACCCTTGACAGTGAACTTCCCGGCTCCTACACCCTTGACAGTGAACTTCCCGGCTCCTACACCCTTGACAGTGAACTTCCCGGCTCCTACACCCTTGACAGTGAACTTCCCGGCTCCTACACCCTTGACAGTGAACTTCCCGGCTCCTACACCCTTGACAGTGAACTTCCCGGCTCCTACACCCTTGACAGTGAACTTCCCGGCTCCTACACCCTTGACAGTGAACTTCCCGGCTCCTACACCCTTGACAGTGACTGTGATCAGAACAGAAAGTGAAACGGAATGATATTCCTGGAACATGTGAACCTTATTTACTGCATTGTTTATGTAAACATATGTTTCCCATGCTAATAAAGCCCTTTGACTTGAACTGAGTTGAGAGACGGGGAGAGAGAGAGAGAGAGAGAGAGAGAGAGGGAGGAAAGAGGGTGGAGAGAGAGAGAGAGAGAGAGAGAGAGAGAGAGAGAGAGAGAGGGAGGAAAGAGGGGGGAGAGAGAGAGAGAGAGAGAGAGGGAGGAAAGAGGGGGGAGACAGAGAGAGAGAGAGAGAGAGAGAGAGAGAGAGAGGGAGGAAAGAGGGGGGAGAGAGGGACTTATTAAAGAACACGTGTTAAACTCATTCCACGGAAGGCAGAGCGTCTGCGTGTTTTTGCTCCTCCCCTGTACTTGATTGATGAATTAAGGTCACAGGTTAGTAAGGAACTCCCCTCACCTGGTTGTCTAGGTATTAATTTAAATATATAAAACAGCAGACAATAGGCCCTCCATGGAATAAGTTTGACACCCCTGGTCTAGAGTGATTAGAATCCAGCTGCAGTGGGGAGAGACACTGTGTCTTGCTCTCCCTGTGTAGTGATTGTGTCATGCAGGCCACATACTGGAAGGATGAAGGATTCACTGTTTGTCGTTCTGGACCACTGCTTTGGCCATTAAGCTGGGTTGTGTATTGTTCTAAATGTTGTGGTTTCCAACCCACCATACCCTCCACACCCACCAAGTTCACTTTTGTTTCTCAGCTGATGTAATTTCCTGTAGTCCTAAAACACAGCATCTATTTTTACCCTCTGACATTCTTCACAGGCCTCGTAAACAATGAGAACTAGACCAGTCTGTAATGTTCTGATAGGATTACATGCTGTATGTTTCTTTTCTAATATGGACGGTTTTATTAGGAAGTTCATAGCACAACATCAAAACTATGACCTAATAGAGAACGCCTCCAAACAGACAGCAGGTGGGAAATCTGGTTCAACCAGGCATTAACATTGCATTGACCTAATCAGTCATCTAAATTGATGACCATGATAAGCTGATCAGCTGAATTGATGACCATGATAAGATGATCAGCTGAATTGATGACCATGATAAGTTGATCAGCTGAATTGATGACCATGATAAGAGGATCAGCTGAATTGATGACCATGATAAGATGATCAGCTGAATTGATGACCATGATAAGATGATCAGCTGAATTGATGACCATGATAAGATGATCAGCTGAATTGATGACCATGATAAGATGATCAGCTGAATTGATGACCATGATAAGATGATCAGCTGAATTGATGACCATGATAAGATGATCAGCTGAATTGATGACCATGATAAGATGATCAGCTGAATTGATGACCATGATAAGATGATCAGCTGAATTGATGACCATGATAAGTTGATCAGCTGAATTGATGACCATGATAAGATGATCAGATGAATTGATGACCATGATAAGATGATCAGCTGAATTGATGACCATGATAAGTTGATCAGCTGAATCGGATGTGTTAGTGATGGGCTGGAATGTAATTCTGTGCACTTAGTGGCCATCAGTACCAGCGCTGCCCATCCTTGCAAAAGAACATCCACTATGTCCAAAGCCTTATCCAACTTCCATGACTACATGATTTAGATATAGATTTTATTGGGATTCTCATTAGCCGACGCCATTGGTGACAGCTAGTCTTACTGGGGTCCGAAATATAACGAAAAACTCATTACAGACAAAAAATACTTTACAATTGAATTGAAAACATGAACATACACATATATTACTACATATGCATATGCCTTAACTAAGTTAACTAGGTCAGGTAGGGGAGAGGCGTTGTGTTGGCAGGGGTCGTTTCATTGTTTTTTGAAAGCTAATTTGGCTGTTTGCTTGAGTAATTTTAAATGGAAAGTATTCAGACCCCTTGACTTTTTCAATATTTTTTCCATTTTAGTCATTTAGCAGATGCTCTTATCCAGAGCGACTTACAGTAGTGAATACATACATTTCATTTTCATTTCATGCATTTTTAAAAAATGTTTAATATATATTTTTTTGTACTGGCCCCCCGTGGGAATCGAACCCACAACCCTGGCGTTGCACACACCATGCTGGCGTTGCAAACACCACGCTCTACCAACTGAGCCACAGGGAAGACAAATGTTGTTACTTTACAGCCTTATTCTAAAATTGATAAAATTACATTTTTATTTTTCCTTATCAATCTACTCACAATACCCCATAATGACAAAGTAAAAACAGGTTTTAGACATTTTTGCAAATGTGTTAAAAATAAAAAACTGAAATACCACATTTACATAAGTATTCAGACCCTTACTCAGTAATTTGTTGACACACCCTTGGCAAAGATTACAGCCTTGAGCCTTCTTGGGTATGACGCTACAAGCTTGGCACACCGGTATTTGGGGAGTTTCTCCCATTCTTCTCTGCAGGTCCTCTCAAGCTCTGTCAGGTTGGATGGGGAGCGTTTGATCAGTTTCAAGTCTGGGCTCTGGCTGGGCCACTCAAGGACATTCAGAGACTTGGCCCGAAGCCACTCCTGTGTTTTCTTGGCTGTGTGCTTAGGGATGTTGTCCTGTTGGAAGATGAACCAGTCTGAGGACCTGAGCGCTCTGGAGCAGGTTTTCATCAAGGATCTCTCTGTACTTTGCTCTGTTCATCTTTGCCTCGATCCCGACTAGTCTCCCAGTCCAAGCCGCTGAAAAACATCCCCACAGCATGATGCTGCCACCACCATGCTTCACCGTAGGGATTGTGCCAGGTTTCCTCCAGACGTGACTCTTGGCATTCAGGCTAAAGAGTTCAATCTTGGTTTCATCAGACCAGAGAATCTTGTTTTTCATGGTCTGAGAGACTTTAGGTGTCTTTCGGCAAACTCCAAGCGGGCAGTCATGTGCCTTTTACTGAGGAGTGGCTTCCGTCTGGCCAATCTATCATAAAGGCCTGATTGGTGGAGTGCTGCAGAGAAGGGTTGTCCTTCTGGAATGTTCTCCCATCTCCACAGAGGAACTCTAGATTTCTGTCAGAGTGACCATCGGGTTCTTGGTCACCTCCCTGACCAAGGCCCTTCTCCCCCGATTGCTCAGTTTGGGCGGGTGGCCAGCTCTAGGAAGAGTCTTGGTGGTTCCTAACTTCTTCCATTTAAGAATGGAGGCCACTGTGTTCTTGGGGACCTTCAATGCTGCTGAAATGTTTTGGTTCCCTTCCCCAGATCTGTGCCTCAACACAATTCTGTCTCGGAGTTCTATGGACAATTCCTTTGACCTCATGGCTTGGTTTTTGCTCTAACATTCACTATCAACTGTGAGATCTTATATAGACCGTGTGCCTTTCCAAATCATGTCCAATCAATTGAATTTACCTCAGGTGGAGTCCAATCAAGTTATATAAACATCTTAAGGATGATCAATGGGAACAGGATGCACCTGAGCTCAGTTTCAAGTTTCATAGCAAAGGGTCTGAATACTTATGTAAATATGGTATTTCTGTTTTTTATTTTTAATACATTTGCAAAAATGTCTAAAAGCCTGTTTTCACATGATGGGGTATTGTGTGTTGATTGCTGAGGATTTAAAAAAATTATAATCCATTTTAGAATAAGGCTGTATCATAACAAAATGTGGAAAAAGTCAATGGGTCTGAAAAGTTTATGAAGGCCCTGTAATTCTGTGCTTTGCCTTGAATTCGTTTTGGATTTAGGTACTGTGAAGAGACCCCTGGTGGCATGTCTGGTGGGGTAAGTATGTCTGTCAGATTATGTAAGTTTATTATTCAGACAATGTGGAATTTTTAACACAATAATATAGTTTAAAAAAAGTAAGAATTAATGCAATCAATCTGTCACGTCCATTGTTCAATGAAGACCAAGGTGCAGCGTGGTAGGCATACATTTTCTTACATTTTAAATGTACCACCAAAAAACAATACAACGAACGTAAAGCTAGGAGTGAAAACACATGCAACACAAAAGACAAGATCCCACAACTGAAGGTGAGAAAAAGGGCTGCCTAACTATGATCCCCAATCAGAGACAACGATAGACAGCTGCCTCTAATTGGGAACCATACTTGGCCAACAAAGAAATATAAACATAGATTTCCCACCCTAGTCACACTCTGACCTACAAATAGTACGTGGAGCCGGAACAGGTCTCACCGGACTGGGGAGACGCACTGGAAACCGGGTGTGCGGAGCTAGCACAGGATATACTGGGCCGTGGAGGCGCACTGGAGGTCTGGAGCGTAGCGCTGGCACAACCCGTCCTGGCTGAATGCTCACTTTAGCCCGGCAAGTGCGGGACGCTGGCACAGGACGAACTGGGCTGGGAAGGCGTACTGGCGACACAGTGCGTAGAGCTGGCGCAGGATATCCTGGACCGAGGAGGCGTACTGTAGACCAGGAGCGCTGAGCCGGCACCATCCGTCCTGGCTGAATGCCCACTCTAGCACGGCAAATGCGTGGCGCAGGCACAGAGCGCACCGGGCTATGAATGCGCACTGGAGATATAGTGCGCATCACAGCATAACACGGTGCCTGACTGGTCACATGCTCCCCACAGTAAGCACGGGGAGTTGGCTCAGGTCTAAACCCTGACTCTGCCAATCTCCCCGTGTGCCCCCCCCCCCAAAAAATGTTTTGGGGGGCTGCCTCTCGGGCTTCCGTTGTTGCCGTGCTAGTTCCTCGTAGCGTCGCCGTTCTTTCTTTGCTGCCTCTATCTCCTCCCTTGGATGGCGATATTCCCCGGGCCTTGTCCAGGGTCCTGCTCCCTCCAGGATTTCCTCCCAGGTCCAGTTCTCCTGACCACGCTGCTTGGTCCATTGGTGGGATCTTCTTTCACGTCCGTCGTTCAATGAAGACCAAGGTGCAGCGTGATAGGCATACATTTTCTTACATTTTAAATGTACCACCAAAAACAATACAACGAACGTAAAGCTAGGAGTGAAAACACATGCAACACAAAAGACAAGATCCCACAACTGAAGTTGGGAAAAAGGGCTGCCTAAGTATGATCCCCAATCAGAGACAACGATAGACAGCTGCCTCTGATTGGGAACCATATTCGGCCAACAAAGAAATATAAACAGATTTCCCACCGTAGTCACACTCTGACCTACAAATAGAGAATTTAAAGGATCTCTAAGGTCAGGGCGTGACACAATCTCTACTCTAGTTTATTACTAGCCACCCATTCCAAAACGGACTGCAACTCTTCGTTTAGGGTTGAAGTGATTTCACTAGCTGTGCTAGCTGACATGTATGTTAAATCATCAGCGTACATAGACACAGGCTTTATGAATGCTAGAGGTAAATTAGTTACAATAGAGAACAGTAGGGCCAAGAGAGCTGCTTTGTTGAATCCACCAGCTACTGATTCAACTCCCTGAAGGCTGATGGGTAAAAGCTCCTTGACCTGAATCTGTTAAGACATCAAAGTCCCTGATGTTATTGTAATGCCAATGTAGGAGTGCACAGTCACACACATATGCACAATCTCACACACACACACACACACACACACACACACATATATAACAAAACCACAAAGCCATGCATTCAGGTGTGGTACCATTGTATGACAGGTATTTGGGTCAGGTTTGAGAAAGTGTGTGTGTGTTTCTGCATGTATGTGTCTGTAATGGTTAATGTGTTTCTCGCCCTGTCTGTTGTGACACTGGCCAAGCAGAAACAGGTCTGCACAGTGAAGACTGCCTGCATGACCAGAGATTGTGTATATAATATATTGTATTAGTTTTTTTCAATTGTTTAAGCACAATTTTGAAAACAGGGTCTGGTTTGTCAAAACACTACACACAATTAGCACAACCCTACACCAAAGTAACACTTCAGATCATTTGCAAAATGGAACACTTGTCAAAACTATACACGATTAAAAACAATATTTTGTTACCATACGAAACACATTTCATATGACTTCCATCTTTTTGAACCAGTTACACACTGCTGTTGATAACCTAAAACACTTTTAGCAAGTCTAATTGTCAGTGATTGGAGTACTGTAAATGAAGTACACAGAGAAAGTGCAACTATACAAACACTACACAAGACCAATGCTGCAGACTGAGGAAAATATCATTTATTTCTCTCCATATACCCAAATCAGTCAACATGGAGAATCACAACAAAACATGTCCCAGTTTTCATGCTACTACAGTAGTGTGCATAACACTGTTAGCTCAGCAAACAGACAAACGTAAAATACTGTATCCAGTACAGGTTACAATTACAGTAAATAACCACAACCATAAAAAAGAATCTGAAAAAACGGACAATATTGCACAGAAAATACTACAGAAAACATACTATACATTATCTCCTCGCCTAGCCGGATCTGTCCAGAGAATTTCATCAACATCACAAGCAATATCCTCATTAGCAAGACAACGCGGGAAGAACCGTATTGAATGTGGAATCCATCCTTGCACAGCTGTGGCGTGGACTTGGTCACAGGCGTCCTCCATGGCCTGAATGAGGGGTACCTGAGCCTGGGGCTGGAGATCGTAAACCTTCCACCGCCATGCAGAGAAAACTATTCGATAGGGTTTAGAAACGGAGAGTATGGTGGAAGGTATAGTACTGTCAACTGTGGATGGTGTCGAAACCAGTTCTGGACCAAAGCGGTGGAATGACACATTGTCCCAGATGACAGTGTATTGCATCTGGTGCATTTCATTACCTGCTGTGACGATGTGGTGCAATCGGTCCAAAAATGTGAGAATGTGAGGTGTGTTGTAAGGGCCCATTTTGGCATGACGGAGGAGAACCCCATGCTGTGAAATGGCAGCGCAAAGGGTGATGTTACCTCCACGTCGCCCTGGGACATTGATTATAGCCCTGTGGCCAATGATATTTCTGCCTCTCCTTCTTGCTTTTGTGAGGTTGAACCCTGCCTCATCAATATATATGAATTCATGCAGGATTTCCTCAGCATCCATCTGCAAAACTCCCTGAAATACAGTGAAAGACAAGATTGTGTAGTTCAGGATAGGTCTAGTATACAGTCAATGTAAAAAAGTAATGTGTGCAGTATGCAACATCACAGTGCTAAAGTGAACAATACAAACCTCCACATACTCATGCCGCAGCCGTTTGACCCTCTCTGAATTCCGCTCAAAAGGCACTCGATAAAGTTGTTTCATTTGAACCTGATGTCTTTTCAGGATGCGTGCCAGTGTTGACTGAGAGACCTGATGGACATTATTGAAAATGGCATGGTCACCGATAATGTTGGCTTGTAGTTCTCTGAGCCTGATAGCATTATTGGCCAAAACCATGTTTATTATCTCTTGTTCTTGCGTGAATATGGGCCCCCTTCCTCCTTGTCGTTCCCGACCCTCAATCCTATGTAGAGAATAATACATGTAACTTACTGTATAATGTCACAGGAAGGGGTATCACAACTGCTGATATGGTGCATACAATAAGCGGCTGATTACTGTATCTGTAGACAGATCTTTTACCTGTTTTCCTGTCGAAAAGTCCTTATGACAGATGCCACTGAATATCTGCTAAGATTTGGCTGAACTCTCAGTCCAGCCTCCCTCAGCGTCAATCCGTGGTTCACAACATGGTCCACTAGTGTTGCACGAATGTCATTTGATAAGTTTGGTCCTCTTCTTCTTTGTGCACGTTCTCCTCCTGCTTCAGGTCTTCCTCGACCTCTGGCTCGGCCTCTGCCTCTTCCTCTACCTCCTTCTCCTCCTCTGTGTACTCCTCCTCTCACCCTCACTCTTCTTCTGACTCCTTCCATTTTGGTTGAAGGCAGGTGAACCTACCTGCTGCATTTTTATAGTGCTTAAACCTGATTGGTATGTCTACAATTTAGCAATCATGTGTTTGTGCACCTGATGGTTGTGTTTAACAGATTGGCTCATAGGTGTGGTAATTTGACAGTCAGCGCTTTGGAATTGCAAGGAAGTGACATCATGATATACTTCTGTGTCTGATGTATACAAGTGTGTTTAGAGTTTTGCAAATCACTGTGTGTAATGTTTTGCAAATAGTGTGAAGCTGACAATGTGCTTACAGTTGTGCAAATCTAGCCTTGTGTTTTGCTCCTTGAGTGTAAGGTTTTGCTAATTGTGGGAAAAGTAACATTTTAGTGTGTAAGCAATCATAAAAAAACTGTAAATAGGCCAGTAGGTAGAGTATTGTGTTTGGTGTGTAGATGAATATTGTACTGTGATATCTAAAGGGTGGTGACAGAGTGGGTGGATATTTACACTGTTAGGATAAACCAGTGATTGAGGAGGTGGACAAACGACACACAGAGCCAAAACAACAGCCAGATTTACAATCACTACCTTATCAGACCTTAGAGGGATTGACTGTGTGTGTGTGTGTGTGTGTGTGTGTGTGTGTGTGTGTGTGTGTGTGTGTGTGTGTGTGTGTGTGTGTGTGTGTGTGTGTGTGTGTCTGTGCGCGCGTCTGTGCGCGCGTGCGCGAGTGCGGGCGGGCGGGCGGGTTTTTGCGTGTGCGGCAGGTGGGTGGGTGCATTGGTTGGCTGGCTGGCTGGCTTGTTGGCTGGCTGGTTGGCTTGGCTGGCTGGCTGGCTGGCTGGCTGGCTGGCTGGCTGGTTGGCTGGCTGGCTGGTTGGCTGGTTGGCTGGTTGGCTGGCTGGTTGACTGGCTGGTTGGCTGGCTGGTTGGCTGGCTCCATTCTGTCCAGCTTTAAGCCCTACAGGCATGTGCTTGTGCCAGTGTTCTGAGTTTTAGGTGGGGCTTATCAACTCACAAGGGAGCATCCAGAGAGGTTAACAGTTAGCTATGGCCTGTTGGGCGGTGTTGTAAACATAACATGTGAAACGGGAACAGTTTCCGTCTACACATTCCTCTCTCTCTGTGCTGGAGACATGGTGATAGTTAACATTAGTGTATTGTAGATGGAGACATAAACATTAGTGTATTGTAGATGGGGACATGGTGATAGTTAACATTAGTGTATTGTAGATGGAGACATAGTGATAGTTAACATTAGTGTATTGTAGATGGAGACATGGTGATAGTTAACATTAGTGTATTGTAGATGGAGACATGGTGATAGTTAACATTAGTGTATTGTAGATGGAGACATGGTGATAGTTAACATTAGTGTATTGTAGATGGGGACATGGTGATAGTTAACATTAGTGTATTGTAGATGGGGACATGGTGATAGTTAACATTAGTGTATTGTAGATGGAGACATGGTGATAGTTAACATTAGTGTATTGTAGATGGGGACATGGTGATAGTTAACATTAGTGTATTGTAGATGGAGACATGGTGATAGTTAACATTAGTGTATTGTAGATGGAGACATGGTGATAGTTAACATTAGTGTATTGTAGATGGAGACATGGTGATAGTTAACATTAGTGTATTGTAGATGGAGACATGGTGATAGTTAACATTAGTGTATTGTAGATGGAGACATGGTGATAGTTAACATTAGTGTATTGTAGATGGAGACATGGTGATAGTTAACATTAGTGTATTGTAGATGGAGACATAAACATTAGTGTATTGTAGATGGGGACATGGTGATAGTTAACATTAGTGTATTGTAGATGGAGACATGGTGATAGTTAACATTAGTGTATTGTAGATGGAGACATGGTGATAGTTAACATTAGTGTATTGTAGATGGGGACATGGTGATAGTTAACATTAGTGTATTGTAGATGGAGACATGGTGATAGTTAACATTAGTGTATTGTAGATGGAGACATGGTGATAGTTAACATTAGTGTATTGTAGATGGGGACATGGTGATAGTTAACATTAGTGTATTGTAGATGGAGACATGGTGATAGTTAACATTAGTGTATTGTAGATGGGGACATGGTGATAGTTAACATTAGTGTATTGTAGATGGGGACATGGTGATAGTTAACATTAGTGTATTGTAGATGGAGATAGTTAACATTAGTGTATTGTAGATGGGGACATGGTGATAGTTAACATTAGTGTATTGTAGATGGAGACATGGTGATAGTTAACATTAGTGTATTGTAGATGGAGACATGGTGATAGTTAACATTAGTGTATTGTAGATGGAGACATGGTGATAGTTAACATTAGTGTATTGTAGATGGAGACATGGTGATAGTTAACATTAGTGTATTGTAGATGGGGACATGGTGATAGTTAACATTAGTGTATTGTAGATGGAGATAGTTAACATTAGTGTATTGTAGATGGAGACATGGTGATAGTTAACATTAGTGTATTGTAGATGGAGACATGGTGATAGTTAACATTAGTGTATTGTAGATGGGGACATGGTGATAGTTAACATTAGTGTATTGTAGATGGAGATAGTTAACATTAGTGTATTGTAGATGGGGACATGGTGATAGTTAACATTAGTGTATTGTAGATGGAGATAGTTAACATTAGTGTATTGTAGATGGAGATAGTTAACATTAGTGTATTGTAGATGGGGACATGGTGATAGTTAACATTAGTGTATTGTAGATGGAGACATAAACATTAGTGTATTGTAGATGGAGATAGTTAACATTAGTGTATTGTAGATGGGGACATGGTGATAGTTAACATTAGTGTATTGTAGATGGAGACATGGTGATAGTTAACATTAGTGTATTGTAGATGGAGACATGGTGATAGTTAACATTAGTGTATTGTAGATGGAGACATGGTGATAGTTAACATTAGTGTATTGTAGATGGAGACATGGTGATAGTTAACATTAGTGTATTGTAGATGGGGACATGGTGATAGTTAACATTAGTGCATTGTAGATGGAGACATGGTGATAGTTAACATTAGTGTATTGTAGATGGGGACATGGTGATAGTTAACATTAGTGTATTGTAGATGGAGACATGGTGATAGTTAACATTAGTGTATTGTAGATGGAGACATGGTGATAGTTAACATTAGTGTATTGTAGATGGGGACATGGTGATAGTTAACATTAGTGTATTGTAGATGGAGACATGGTGATAGTTAACATTAGTGTATTGTAGATGGAGACATGGTGATAGTTAACATTAGTGTATTGTAGATGGAGACATGGTGATAGTTAACATTAGTGTATTGTAGATGGGGACATGGTGATAGTTAACATTAGTGTATTGTAGATGGGGACATGGTGATAGTTAACATTAGTGTATTGTAGATGGAGACATGGTGATAGTTAACATTAGTGTATTGTAGATGGAGACATGGTGATAGTTAACATTAGTGTATTGTAGATGGAGACATGGTGATAGTTAACATTAGTGTATTGTAGATGGAGACATAAACATTAGTGTATTGTAGATGGAGACATGGTGATAGTTAACATTAGTGTATTGTAGATGGGGACATGGTGATAGTTAACATTAGTGTATTGTAGATGGAGACATGGTGATAGTTAACATTAGTGTATTGTAGATGGAGACATGGTGATAGTTAACATTAGTGTATTGTAGATGGAGACATGGTGATAGTTAACATTACTTTACATGTCTGGCTGCAGTGGAAGCCCCGTAAACTGAAGCTTT
The DNA here is from genome assembly GCF_901001165.1 of Salmo trutta. Lineage (NCBI taxonomy): Eukaryota > Metazoa > Chordata > Actinopteri > Salmoniformes > Salmonidae > Salmo > Salmo trutta. Next base: position 34,603,152 of record NC_042986.1, on the reverse strand, counting down.
GTTTATTGTCTATTCTCTTATCTCTATGTGTGTGGGGGAGTGAGCAGTGGAGGACAATTCTAACACACACACACACACACAAAAAGTCAATCACACAAACAAGCACACACAGACACGTACACTCAGTGCTCTGAATGCAAGACACATGTTTGTAAAGTCCCTGTCATGGCCCATGCCGCAGGTGTATAAGGACATCTAGCTGTTGTGTCACATTCTGCTGCTGTGTTGTCATTGGCTGTGACAGTACTTTGCTTTGTGTTGGTGTAGTGTTCTTAATGATTCCCCGGTTTTCACTTGAATCCAAAACCTCAGGAGGAAGTCCCCTGAATGGTGTAGGTGACTTCCAAACACACACACACCACCAACCCCACTGTGTTCTGAAACTGAAGCTTTTCCACACTGAGGAAGCTGAATGTGTTTTAGAGATCAGGTTGCATTTCCCTGTAGCCCACGTGGAACCAGAGTACTCCTGCAGCTCAATCAGAAGAATAGTTCTCATTAGTTTACGTTCCATACTATCCTGGCCAGTACATACATCATGCAGTCATGCATTAGTGTGTCCATATAGACATGTAGATAGACTGTGTTGGGAGTTGATGGTATTTTGCAGGTTTCCCTAGCAACAGTCACAGGTTGAGGAGAGGACTGTGTTAGTGACCTGACTTGAGTTCAGGTATGGAAAGCATGTAGCATTCTGCATCAGAGCTGGCAGCACCGTGCAAGAATGGAATTCTGGGAGGATTGACATGAAATGACCTAGATTAGTTGGACGGGACAGGGGGGTGCTGATGATGTCATCAATAGTAAGGATGCAGGCAGCGCTGGCTAAAGTTGGTTTAGAGACACACAGATGAATGCGACGTCCTCCTCTTTTCTCCTCAGTCACAGAACTAGGCCACAACTGATCAAACCAGAGAGCAGGACTGTTCAGGGCAGGCTGTCTGACTCAGACACAGAGGGACTGAAGGGGTGGAGGAGAGGAGAGATGCCTGCCTAGACTAGCAGGGGACTGGGGATCTATGCCTGCCAGTGAATGTGACAGGAACTCTACACTGCCTGGAGTTAGTGAAATGGTGCATGCTTGGCCTCAGCAAGTAGAGGGGATGTGAATCTAATGCAGAGTAACTGGTGAGGGGGATGTTTCTCTCCTGCAGAGTAACTGGTGAGGGGGATGTTTCTCTCCTCCTGCAGAGTAACTGGTGAGGGGGATGTTTCTCTCCTGCAGAGTAACTGGTGAGGGGGATGTTTCTCTTCTCCTGCAGAGTAACTGGTGAGGGGGATGTTTCTCTTCTCCTGCAGAGTAACTGGTGAGGGGGATGTTTCTCTTCTCCTGCAGAGTAACTGGTGAGGGGGATGTTTCTCTTCTCCTGCAGAGTAACTGGTGAGGGGGATGTTTCTCTCCTGCAGAGTAACTGGTGAGGGGGATGTTTCTCTCCTGCAGAGTAACTGGTGAGGGGGATGTTTCTCTCCTCCTGCAGAGTAACTGGTGAGGGGGATGTTTCTCTTCTCCTGCAGAGTAACTGGTGAGGGGGATGTTTCTCTTCTCCTGCAGAGTAACTGGTGAGGGGGATGTTTCTCTCCTGCAGAGTAACTGGTGAGGGGGATGTTTCTCTCCTGCAGAGTAACTGGTGAGGGGGATGTTTCTCTCCTGCAGAGTAACTGGTGAGGGGGATGTTTCTCTCCTGCAGAGTAACTGGTGAGGGGGATGTTTCTCTCCTCCTGCAGAGTAACTGGTGAGGGGGATGTTTCTCTTCTGCAGAGTAACTGGTGAGGGGGATGTTTCTCTTCTTCTGCAGAGTAACTGGTGAGGGGGATGCTTCTCTTCTCCTGCAGAGTAACTGGTGAGGGGGATGTTTCTCTTCTGCAGAGTAACTGGTGAGGGGGATGTTTCTCTCCTCCTGCAGAGTAACTGGTGAGGGGGATGTTTCTCTCCTCCTGCAGAGTAACTGGTGAGGGGGATGTTTCTCTCCTGCAGAGTAACTGGTGAGGGGGATGTTTCTCTCCTCCTGCAGAGTAACTGGTGAGGGGGATGTTTCTCTCCTGCAGAGTAACTGGTGAGGGGGATGTTTCTCTCCTGCAGAGTAACTGGTGAGGGGGATGTTTCTCTTCTCCTGCAGAGTAACTGGTGAGGGGGATGTTTCTCTCCTGCAGAGTAACTGGTGAGGGGGATGTTTCTCTCCTGCAGAGTAACTGGTGAGGGGATGTTTCTCTCCTGCAGAGTAACTGGTGAGGGGGATGTTTCTCTTCTGCCCACACTGAAAGAACAATGGTTGAGGTGTTGTTGTGTTGTGGGACAGGCCTGTTACAATATGTGTCTGTGTATATCCAGCATTAAGTGAGTGGTGTATGTAGCAGTGTGTCCGAGTTGTTTAAATCATTGTACTGTGTGTGTGTGTGTTATTCTTGGCAGTAGTGGTGGTGGTGGGGACCACGCTATCTCCTTTCCATTCCACACTGTGTTTCCTGTTCAGACATGCACAAAAGACACACACTCTCACAAAGGGGTGGAGTACTTCATAATGTAGCTGAGTCAGCTTTTCACACTTTAACTTTTTGTCCTGTTTAGCCCAGAGCTAGAAACATTAGGAGGCCCCATGGCCCTTGGCTAGGCTATGGGGCTCCATCTACTATTTATTAACTAGGCAAGTCAGTTAAAAACAAATTATTATTTACAATGTCAGCCTAGGAACACTGGTTTAATTGCCTTGTTCAGGGGGAGAACAACAGATTTTTACCTACTGGCCCAACACTCTAACCACTAGGCTACTTGCCACCCCTAAAGCCTAAAGCCTCCACTAACTCTAGCACAACCCTGGGCCACCTGGCTCTGCTGGGAATACAGCACTGGCCCTGACTGTCAGCTCAGAGTAAAGAAAGGTCTACCTCAATGCTAACCAGACTGCATGCATACATACATTATGTAACATGTCCAGTCCACTGTGAATTGATATGCTGCTCTAAACTGACTGTCTCATCCTGTGTATGTGTGTGTGTGTGTGTGTGTGTGTGTGTGTGTGTGTGTGTGTGTGTGTGTGTGTGTGTGTGTGTGTGTGTGTGTGTGTGTGTGTGTTCCAGGCCCAGCACAAGGACTCGTTCGTCCAGGAGCGCTACGGCCAGTATGACCTCAGTGACCCCTTCCTGGCCCTGCAGCGGGATAGCCAGACCATGGATGACTGGTCCCCTTCAGACCCCCAGGGCAGCATGGTGGGGCCCAACCCTCTGGCTGTGCTGAAGCTGGTCATGGCCCACTGCAAAAGGATGCAGGAGAGGATGATGGGACAGCTGGCAGCCGCAGAAAGCAGACACAGGAGGGTAAGGGCGTTCTTACACACACCCCTTCCCTCCCAGACCAGTGTGTGTGTGTGTGTGTGTGTGTGTGTGTGTGTGTGTGTGTGTGTGTGTGTGTGTGTGTGTGTGTGTGTGTGTGAGAGAGAAGATAATGCGGGCCAGCCTCAGTCTTTGTTCCCGGCTGTGGTTGGGTGCTGGAGCTGGCACTCAGGCTGACACAATGGACTTGTTGTCTCTTCTCCAGGTCTCCAACACACCAGACCAGGACAGGCATACTGTAGCCACACCCAGAGAGAGAGAGAGAGATGGACCCACTTGTGGCCCTCTATGTTACAGAGAGCTAGTAGTCTACCGGGAGTAAGGGAGCGGGAGGGGGAGACCCCACAGAGCCTCAGGACAGCAACACAATTAGACCCAACCAAATCATGAAAAAACCAAAATTAAAAATTACTTTTGCCCAATTTGGAAAGAGTTAACAGAAAAAACTGAGCAAACTAGAATGCTATTTGGCCCTAAACAGAGTACACAGTGGCAGACTGTATTCTTTTGAAACTTTTGTGTGTGTAATGTTTACTGTAAATTTCTGATTGTTTATTTCACTTTTGTTTATTATCTATTTCACTTGCTTTGGCAATGTGGCCAATAAAGCCCTTTGAATTGAATTGAGAGAGAGAGAGAGAGAGAGAGAGAGAGAGAGAGAGAGAAAGAGAAAGAGAGATAGAGACCATTTGAATTGAATTGAGAGTGAGCAAGAGAGAGAGAGAGAAGAGAAGAGAGAGAATTTTAATTTAATTGAGAGCGAGAGAAAGAAAGAGAGAGCGAGTGTGTTTACATTGATGCCAAAGCCTTTGAAAGTATTGAGGAGGTTCGATTAATGGTGTTTTGCACTGGGTGAAAGTTGATATTAATGGTGTTTTACACTGGGTGAAAGTTGATATTAATGGTGTTTTTCACTGAGTGAAAGTTGATATTAATGGTGTTTTACACTGGGTGAAAGTTGATATTAATGGTGTTTTGCACTGGGTGAAAGTTGATATTAATGGTGTTTTGCACTGGGTGAAAGTTGATATTAATGGTGTTTTACACTGGGTGAAAGTTGATATTAATGGTGTTTTTCACTGGGTGAAAGTTGATATTAATGGTGTTTTGCACTGGGTGAAAGTTGATATTAATGGTGTTTTACACTGGGTGAAAGTTGATATTAATGGTGTTTTGCACTGGGTGAAAGTTGATATTAATGGTGTTTTTCACTGGGTGAAAGTTGATATTAATGGTGTTTTGCACTGGGTGAAAGTTGATATTAATGGTGTTTTGCACTGGGTGAAAGTTGATATTAATGGTGTTTTACACTGGGTGAAAGTTGATATTAATGGTGTTTTTCACTGGGTGAAAGTTGATATTAATGGTGTTTTACACTGGGTGAAAGTTGATATTAATGGTGTTTTACACTGGGTGAAAGTTGATATTAATGGTGTTTTTCACTGGGTGAAAGTTGATATTAATGATGTTTTCTACTGTTAATGGTGTTTTTAACTGGGTGAAAGTTGATTGCATTGGTTTTGGAACCAGGCTGCCTCCCGGGTGTGAGCCAGGTACTCAAAGCCCAAGGTGAAGTCGTCTCAAAACAAAATGACGTAGCATAATTGAATCCACCCACTGTGTTATTTTTGTGATCTGTGATCTGATTGGTCCTCCTCTGTTTGATTGGCAGGTGATTGCAGATCTGGAGGAGGAGAAGCACCGACACGCACTAGAGTCGGCACAGGATGAGGATGTCACCGTCATGCTGGAGAAGGAGAGGGAGAAACTTCTGCAGCAGGTGTGTGTGTGTGTGTGTGTGTGTGTGTGTGTGTGTGTGTGTGTGTGTGTGTGTGTGTGTGTGTGTGTGTGTGTGTGTGTGTGTGTGTGTGTGTCTAAGACAAAATCAGAGTAAGAAGAGGGACTGTTAAACATCAGGCGAAGAATTCCACTCTTTGACAGACAAGCACGTCTGTGTCTGTGAACACACTCTCCTCCTGCCTCTCTCCCTCCTCTCCCTTCTCTGTGTCCCCCATGGCCCCCACACTACTAGCTGATTTAAGTCCCTGTGAGTAGCCTCAGTTCTCTCTGACTGGGGATCTATTGTGTATCTCAGTGGGGTTGAGGGGTCTAGGCCGACACACACACAACACACACACACACAGGCTGGGCGGCTCCATAGGAAACAAGGAGGAAGAGGCTATTGTTCAGCTGACCGGCAGCCTGGGGCCCAGGAAAGCCTGAGATAATGACTGTCCCTGACCAATCAAGGTCAGCACACACACACACACACACACACACACACACACACACACACACACACACACACACACACACACACACACACACACACACACACACACACACAGCCTTACATAAGTAGAGGCTTCCTGAGGGGTCCCCCTGTGTGTGTGTGTGTGTGTGTGTGTGTGTGTGTGTGTGTGTGTGTGTGTGTGTGTGTTGATGTTTTCCTGCCTCTGTTTCTGTAGAATCTAGTAATGTTCCCAACAGGAGTCTGTGATGTTTTTTCATTAACTTTTACATATCACACTAATGATTGATTCTGATATGAACATCACTTGAACAGCACATGGCACTTTCAGAACAGTTGTTTTGGGATAATCCATTTTGCGTTTTCTTTAAAAGCTTACCCTTACCCCTTTTTCAGTAGAAGAATACAGAAATATAAAGTAAAATATTTATTGTGTAATATAAGGATGCAGGAGTACAGTCGTGCCCAAAAGTTTTGAGAATGACACAAATATTAATTTTCACAAAGTCTGCTGCCTCAGTTTGTATGATGGCAATTTGCATATACTCCAGAATGTTATGAAGAGTGATCACATGAATTGCAATTAATTGCAATATCCCTCTTTGCCATGCAAATGAACTGAATCCCATAAAAACATTTCCACAGTATTTCAGCCCTGCCACAAAAGGACCAGCTGACATCATGTCAGTGATTCTCTCGTTAACACAGGGCTGGAGATCACTCTGTCATGCTGATTGAGTTCGAATAACAGACTGGAAGCTTCAAAAGGAGGGTGGTGCTTGGAATCATTGTTCTTCCTCTGTCAACCATGTTTACCTGCAAGGAAACACGTGCCGTCATCATTGCTTTGCACAAAAAGGGCTTCACAGGCAAGGATATTGCTGCCAGTAAGATTGCACCTAAATCAAATCATTTATCGGCTCATCAAGAACTTCAAAGAGAGCGGTTCAATTGTTGTGAAGAAGGCTTCAGGGCGCCCAAGAAAGTCCAGCAAGCGCCAGGACCGTCTCCTAAAGTTGATTCAGCTGTGGGATTGGGGCACCACCAGTACAGAGCTTGCTCAGGAATGGTAGCAGGCAGGTGTGAGTGCATCTGCACGCAGAGTGAGGCGAAGACTTTTGGAGGATGGCCTGGTGTCAAGAAGGGCAGCAAAGAAGCCACTTCTCTCCAGGAAAAACATCAGGGACAGACTGATATTCTGCAAATATTCTGCAAAACAGGGATTGGACTGCTGAGGACTGGGGTAAAGTCATTTTCTCTGATGAATCCCCTTTCCAATTGTTGGGGGAATCCGGAAAAAAGCTTGTCCAGAGAAGACAAGGTGAGCGCTACCATCAGTCCTGTGTCATGCCAAAAGTAAAGCATCCTGAGATCTTTCATGTGTGGAGTTGCTTCTCAGCCAAGGGAGTGGGCTCACTCACAATTTTGCCTAAGAACACAGCCATGAATAAAGAATGGCACCAACACATCCTCCGAGAGCAACTCTCCCAACCATCCAGGAACAGTTTGGCGACTAACAATGCCTTTTCCAGCATGATGGAGCACCTTGCCATAAGGAAAAGTGATAACTAAGTGGCTCAGGGAACAAAACATCGATATTTTGGGTCCATGGCCAGGAAACTCCCCAGACCTTAATCCCATTGAGAACTTGTGGTCAATCCTCAAGAGGCAGCTGGACAAATAAAAACCCACAAATTCTGACAAACTCCAAGCATTGATTATGCAAGAATGGGCTGCCATCAGTCAGGATGTGGCCCAGAAGTTAATTGACAGCATGCCAGGGCAGATTGCAGAGGTCTTGAAAAAGAAGGGTCAACACTGCAAATATTGACTCTTTGCATCAACTTCATGTAATTGTCAATAAAAGCCTTTGACACTTATGAAATGCTTGTAATTATACTTCAGTATTCCATAGTAACATCTGACAAAAATATCTAAAGACACTGAAGCAGCAAACTTTGCAAATATTTGTGTCATTCTCAAAAAAAATTTGGCCACGACTATACTGCGTGTGTATCTCTCACTCTGCAGTATTATGGGTAGAAGTATATCTCCACTCTCTTAGACTCTGACACCTCCATGTGGTCAGACGAGAAACCTGCTCAAATATGTCACTCGTGTGCCTTACATTTTAGTCATTTATCAGTGTTTTCCAACCGTGGTCCTCCAGTACCTCCAACAGTACACATTTTTATTGTAACCCTGGACAAGCACACCTGATTCAACTTGTCAACTAATCATCAAGCTCTCAATGAGTTGAATAAAGTGTGTGTCCAGGGGTACAACAAAACTGTTGGGGGTACTGGAGAACTCGGGTTGGAAAACACTAATTTAGTAGACACTGTTATCCAGAGTGAGGTACAGTTAGTGCATTCATCATAAGATACTGTAGCTAGGTGAGACAACAACATATCACAGTCGTAGCAAGTACATTTTCCGTCAATAAAGAAGTTATCAGCAAAGTCAGTGCGAATAGGAAAATACACGTACAGGTGTGCCTGCAGCAAATCCTTTCCTATCTGGGAATTCAAAAAAATGTGCTAAGGGAAGTTGAAAGTTGAAATATCAACCTCTATCTCTCTGTGTGTTTCTAGTTGGAGGTGGAGCGTGCAGCAGTGCGTAGGCTGCAGAGGGAGCAGGAGAGGGCAGTAGGCCTGGCAGAGGAAACTCTGTCCCAGCAGCAGCAGTTGTCCTCGGACCTAACCCTGGAGCTCCAGAGAACCACCAGCCAGGCCCTGGAGGAGGCCCAGAGAGTCAGCCAGCTCCGCCTGCAACTCCAGGAGGAGAGCTGTACCTCAGAGAGCCTGAGGGGGGTCCTGGAAGCGGAGAAGGGCAGAGCAGCGCAGCTTGAGGCCAGAGCAGAGAGCCAGCTGGCTGAGTTTGACACAGAGAGGGAACAGTTAAGAGCCAGGATCAGACGAGAAGAGGAGAGGAGCAAGGGGCTGGAGAGAGAAGTGGAGGAGCTGAGGAGGAGGTTGGAGGCAGCAGGAGAGGAAGGAATGGTTAGGAAGGCACAGGAGACTGTGGTGAAGGAGGTGAAGGAGGTGAAGGAGGTGAAACAGTCTCCTTCAAAGATAGTGTCAGCGGCGGTGTCAGCGGCAGCAGTGTCCACCTCGAGCCAGACAGAGCCTGATGGGAAGGCAAGTGTCGACCCTAAAGTGACCCCTGTCTCAAAGGTCAACGGGCATCACCCTAACCCTCAGCGAGACACTAACCCCCCTCAGGAGGGCGGGGCTGTGGAGAACGGTGGGGTAGAGAGCGAGTCAGGAGCAAGTCTTCACTCCCCTCTCCACCCTCACCCTCCTCACCCCCACTGCCACCCTCACCCCAACCTCTCCCCCTCCAGCACGGCCTCCTCCTCCCTCTCCTCCTCCCCCATATCCTCCCCCACGCTGGCTAAGCGTCTGGTCAGCCCCGGTGGCTTCCACACGTCCTCCTACCAGGCTGGAGTCAACCAGCGCTTCCACGCCGCCAGGCATAAGTTCCAGGTGCAGGCTGAGCAGGAGCAGCTCCAGCAGGGTAGCATGGCTCCCCTCTCCCCACGGGACCTGTCCCCTACCACAACCCCCATCCCTCCACCCTCAGAGAACAGCACGGCCAAGCAGCTAGCCCGAAACACCGTCACCCAGGTCCTGTCCCGTTTCACCAGCCAGCAGGCAGGGGCCAAGCTTCCCCCACTGAACAGCTCTCCGTTTGGGACTGACTACCGGAGCCTGGCAGCCTCCCCTCCTGGGGGGAAAACCTCGCCTGGAGGACCCCTGTCCCCAGGTATACGCTCGCCCCTCACCCCTCGGTCCGAGAGGTGCTACCCGCCCCCCGTTCCTAAGAAACCGGGTATGAGCCCCTCTCCAGGCTCCCCCGACCCGCAAGCCGGGGCCAGCCTCTTCCCAGAGCTGACGGGGGGCTGTGGGCTAAGCAGCAGTGGGCAGGAGGGGGCTAAGGAGCCAGACCTGGTACTCTCCTCCGGTAGCTAACAGTTAAGGGCCATGGCAGCTAGAAACTGATCTAGGATCAGCATAGCCTTCCCAAATCCTTTCCATCTTTAACCATTAGGGAGAAAACACAAAACTGACCTAGGATCAGTATCTGTGATCAGCTTTGTCTTATTCCCCAAGGAGCCAGTGCTCTCCTCCAGCAGCTAGCAGCGTATGGCCTCCCTCATTCCAGATACGCTAGTTTCTCTCTCCCATTTGCACTTGCTCACTCACCTTTAGGCCCGAGATTCAATCTGAGCACTCTAGTCAACAATGCAGCTTTTAAAGGCAATGTTGCTGGGTTCGAATAGATCGCATTCAAGGTAAACGCTGCTGATGTCGGCTCAATCGGAAATGACCTCAGAGACGGTAAAGAAAGCAAGACATCTCACAGGATAGTATTTTCTGGTCGGGCGGGTCGGTGGGGCGAGCGAGGGGATAAGTAGACCAGAGCCAGCTGTTATTGGTTAGTTTTGCATTGACAAAAAATTGTCAAGGTTTCTGTCTGTGTAAGTGGGTGTTTCCTCTCTCACGTGACCATCTTTGAGCATGCTTTCCCGTGTGAGCTTATGTGGGAAAGCATGCTCACACCAGAGAGGGAACGCCCACTTAAACAGACAGGAACTTTTTTTAAATGTCAATGGTAAACGGCCTTTTTAAGACATTTTCATTATCCACTATCTTTGATTACCTTTAAATGTCAAGCGCTTTAATGTGGGTCCACCGCGGTCTGGATTGGATCCTGGCCTTAATCTCCTGGATGTCCTGCAGCAGGCAGAAACTGCTCTGCAACTGTCTACCAACCACTACTTATACCAACTCTGTAGGCCCTATTTTGACCACATAAATTAGCCGCTTGGTATCAAATGAAAGCTCAAACACTACCTAGCAAACTGTCTGAAACACTGTCTAGTTAACATTAAATCTATAATATACTGGGTTTTATTGGATTCAGAAGATTTATTTTATTTGGAATTTATGGATAGTTTTTTATTCTTTTGACTTGTAATATATCTTTATACCTAGTTTCTTGTATTCCATAGCCATGTTTAAAAGTGATCTTATTAATTATGCATTTAGTTATTCTAGGACATTAATGAATTAATCACTCCGCCCAAGTCCACTCTGCAGTCTCGTCCAATGAAGCAATACAAACGCTGCATGGAGAGGGGAGTCTTTACATGGCAAGAGGATTCAAATGTAAACTGTTGATTGCACATGTACAGTTGAAGTCGGAAGTTTACATACACCTTAACCAAATACATTTCAACTCAGTTTTTCACAATTCCTGACATTTAATCCTAGTAAAAATTCCCTGTCTTAGGTCAGTTAGGATCACCACTTTATTTTAAGAATGTGAAATGTCAGAATAATAGTAGAGAGAATGATTTATTTTATCTTTTATTTCTTTCATCTCTTTCCCAGTGGGTCAGAAGTTTACATACACACAATTAGTATTTGGTAGCCTTGCCTTTAAATTGTTTAACTTGGGACAAACGTTTCGGGTAGCATTCCATAAGCTTCCCACAATAAGTTGGGTGAATTTTGGCCCATTCCTCCTGACAGAGCTGGTGTAACTGAGTCAGGTTTGTAGGCTTCCTTGCTCGCACACGCATTTTCAGCTCTGCCCACAAATTTTCTACAGGATTGAGGTCAGGGTTTTGTGATGGCCACTCCAATACCTTGATTTTGTTGTCCTTAAGCCATTTTGCCACAACTTTGGAAGTATGCTTGGGGTCATTGTCCATTTGGAAGACCCATTTGCGACCAAGCTTTAACTTCCTGACTGATGTCTTGAGAAGTTGCTTCAATATGTCCACATAATTTACCTTCCTCATGATTCCAGATATTTTGTGAAGTGCACCAGTCCCTCCTGCAGCAAAGCACCCTCACAACATGATGCTGCCACCCCCATACTTCAAGGTTAGAATGGTGTTCTTCGGCTTGCAAGCCTCCCCCTTTTTCCTCCAAACATAACGATGGTCATTATGGCCAAACAGTTCTATTTTTGTTTCATCAGACCAGAGGACATTTCTCCAAAAAGTACACTCTTTGTCCCCATGTGCAGTTGCAAACCGTAGTGTGGCTTTTTTATGGCGATTTTGGAGCAGTAGCTTCTTCCTTGCTGAGTGACATTTCAGGTTATGTCGATATAGGACTCGTTTTACTGTGGACATAGATACTTTTGTACCGGTTTACTCCAGCATCTTCACAAGGTCCTTTGCTGTTGTTCTGGGATTGATTTGCACTTTTCGCACCAAAGTACGTTCATCTCTAGGAGACAGAACGCGTCTCCTTCCTGAGCGGTATGATGGCTGCGCGGTCCCATAGTGTTTATACTTGCGAACTATTGTTTGTACAGATGAACGTGGTACCTTCAGGCGTTTGGAAATTGCTCCCAAGGTTGAACCAGACTTGTGGAGGTCTACAAATTTTTCCTGAGGTCTTAGCTGATTTCTTTTGATTTTCCCATGATGTCAAGCAAAGAGGCAGTGAGTTTGAAGGTAGGCCTTGAAATACATCCACAGGTACACCTCCAATTGACTCAAATGATGTCAATTAGCCTATCAGAAGCTTCTAAAGCCATGACATAATTTTCTGGAATTTGCCAAGCTGTTTAAAGGCACAATCAACTTAGTGTATGTAAACTTCTGACCCACTGGAATTGTGATACAGTGAATTATAAGTGAAATAATCTGTCTGTAAACAATTGTTGGAAAAATGACTTGTGTCATGCACAAAGTAGATGTCCTAACCGACTTGCCAAAACTATAGTTTGTTAACAAGAAATGTGTGGAGTGGTTGAAAAACAAGTTTTAATGTCTCCAACCTAAGTGTATGTAAACTTCCCACTTCAACTGTAGGTGTATCATGACACTAATTTTACAGATGTATGCTCCCATCTGACTTTCCCCTGCCTAGTCTGATCTGTAGCTCATCATCATATCTAGCAGTACCTGCACTGAAAGTTATCATGTCTTTCACTGTAGTTTGTTCCAGATGACATTCTGAACATAGTTTACTAAAGCAATAAGGCCCAAGGGGTGTGATATATTACCAACGCAATGTGGAGTGCCTGGACACAGCCATTAGCCGTGGTATATTGACCATATATCACAAACCCCTGAGGTGCCTTATTGCTATTATAAACTGGTTACCGATGTAATTAGAGCAGTAAAAAATAAATGCTTTGTCATACCCGTGGTATACCACGGCTGTCATCCAATCAGCATTCAGGGCTCGAACCATCCAGTTATAATAAAGCACAATGTTGTAAATAATACAAATCATTCAAAAGCATAATTTGACGCTCTCTGCATTACACCCCATTATGTTTGGTCTTTGCAGCTCTCTGCATTACACACCATTATGTTTGGTCTCTGCAGCTCTCTGCATTACACCCCATTATGTTTGGTCTCTGCAGCTCTCTGCATTACACACCATTATGTTTGGTCTTTGCAGCTCTCTGCATTACACCCCATTATGTTTGGTCTCTGCAGCTCTCTGCATTACACCCCATTATGTTTGGTCTTTGCAGCTCTCTGCATTACACCCCATTATGTTTGGTCTTTGCAGCTCTCTGCATTACACCCCATTATGTTTGGTCTTTGCAGCTCTCTGCATTACACACCATTATGTCCGGTCATATCTATGTGTTGTCTACTACATACACTAGAATAGTGAATACACTGGATTTTTAACAAGGGAGAACTTCCCTAAGACAGACCTTATACTGGGCCTTCTCTAGACATACCTTACACTGGGCCTTCTCTAGACATACCTTACACTGGGCCTTCTCTAGACATACCTTACACTGGGCCTTCTCTAGACATACCTTACACTGGGCATTCCCTAAGACAGACCTTACACTGGGCCTTCTCTAGACATACCTTACACTGGGCATTCCCTAAGACAGACCTTACACTGGGCATTCCCTAAGACATACCTTACACTGGGCATTCCCTAAGACAGACCTTACACTGGGCATTCCCTAAGACAGACCTTACACTGGGCATTCCCTAAGACAGACCTTGCACTGGGCCTTCCCTAAGACATACCTTACACTGGGCCTTCCCTAAGACAGACCTTACACTGGGCCTTCCCTAAGACAGACCTTACACTGGGCCTTCTCTAATACATACCTTACACTGGGCCTTCCCTAAGACAGACCTTACACTGGGCCTTCCCTAAGACAGACCTTACACTGGGCCTTCCCTAAGACAGACCTTACACTGGGATAGAAAAATAAGGTGACACTTAAATATGTACAACTTTTTTTATTCCGGGACAATTTCTTGTAGTTTTTTCCAAAAGGGACCAAATTCAGAACAAGCGTCTTTCTTGAAGGCTAATATTGTTTACCTGGAATTGAGTTTGAACCGTCTATCCTTGTGTTTAAAGCAGATAGTGACAAACTGGTTTTATACCTTTGAAGTCCTCCCAGACCTTTTGGCGAATTCACACGTTTTATATATAAAGGGGACTAGCTAGGGGTCAGATCTGTACCACTGTATCATTATTTTTGTAACTGAGTAGACCTAACCCTTCATCTATTTTTACACCTTTGTCAAAATGGGAACAAGTGTGAAGTCATTGACATGACTTGTACTGTGTTTCATAACCTGAACCTAACGTTTTGTCACTGTTGTTGGTCCCATAGGTGTTATATTTGTGGTATTTAAGAATGTTTTATAAGATATTAACAAAACAGGGCACAATGAAAAGAAAGCTTTTATTTGTTCAAAATAATCTCTTGCTGTCTTCCGGAAGTTACCGAACCTAAACTATTTTTCAACATTTCTGTCTTCTAATTATTCTAAATGTACGCAAGCATTTTCCTTATGTATTGTTTCACAACTGAACTATGCATATAATGATTTTTCACTTACAAAATAAACATCCCAACCAAGCATCAATTTCTTCAGTCTAATAGCCTGATTTCTGCTAGCATTATGCCCCAAAACCACCTGTTTCCTGTCAATAAGTCAAGACTGTCTCTTTCTCTATTCATCTTACATTGATTCCTCTCCTCGCTTCCTTCTCAAAGCGCATTGGAGAAAAGGGGGAACCTCCAATACACCTAGAAAGGAGATAAGATGCAAGGAATCGCAGAAAGACAGATTGAGGTGGAGACCAGTCTATGACAGCTCCCACTGCTGCTGGACTGATGTCTGACTTTGTACAAAGTGCTGAATCCAGCAATACAATGCCTGAGGAAAACAACAACCAGGCCAAGATGATCAATTATTTTATTTGTACAACAGAATGGGGCAGTACAGTCCTGAACGTCACATCTGAGTACAGCGCTAGTCAGTGTGAAGGTTAAGCACAGAATAACTGATCTCGAGTCAGCCTATGGTAATATTGAGTAGGTGCATGTTGTGGCTGAACAGGGGTGTGTTCTGTAGGAAGCATGGTTTGCAGATAGATATTTACAGTACAGCACACAAGTCTTTATTCAGCATGACAGAGAAGTGTGTCTGCCCTACACAATGCATTTCTAATTGAACATTTTGTAACATTGGACCCTCCTGAACAAAGCCCCTGGTTTAAGCTAAGTACTGAAATGGCTGTGTATAGTTTAAGGTACCTAGACACAGGTGTGAATATAACAGATGGGCTGAGCCTAAGATTAAATTAAATAAAAACCTGCATAGCAAAATATAGATCTACGTGTATACATGGGAGAAAGGGGAGCTTTGCATGTATGGAGTTCTTTAGCATAGGAAAGAGATGTATTGGTATGGTTTGCCTTCACCAAAAGAGAAAGGACACAGTAATGGTGGTTGTCGCCAAGGTAAGACAGAAGAGAATTGATTCAGAAACAGAGGTGGTTATGATACAGTCTTTCAGCCATGGTATCCTTCATTGGCTCAAGCAGAGGACACATACAACAGGAAGAGAACAGCAGAAAAAAAAGTTAACAGTTCCCTCAAAACTGACTAGATCGAGGACCAGTCCTGTTAAAGGGGAGAAATGGTGCTGATATGAACATCTATTGGAAAACGTCCCCTGCTTGGTGTGCTTAATTGCCATGTTTAAATTATTTCAACATGTATCCTTCCTTTCTTGAGGTAATCACTGATCTGTACGTGATTGGATAAGAATAAGGAGTGTTTCCTACATCAAGGACAGAAGGAAGGATGCATTGTAAAATCATTCAACCTGGGGTCTTGGTGCAGCTGTTCAAGAGTGTCAACATTACAACATGAAACTCAGTATCCCTTTAGCAGACTCAAACTCCCCTCCTGTAACTCAAGACACTTAATGTCCTTTTTCTCCAAAACGTCTTTAAACAATACAGAACTGTGCCCAACAGACTGTCAATCTGCAGCTTGGTTTGTTTTATTTTTTCTTTGCCCCAGACTACAATATATATATTATATATATATATATATATATATATATAAGCTTTGGTTAGTCCTTGCGCGAGCGTGTGTTGCCAGCCCAGCGGTGCGAGTCTCTGCTCCTCTATGCATTCTGCATCTCCTTGCCAATCTTGTAGCTGAGGATCTTGTTCCAGTCGATCTTAGTGCGCGTGACGGGCAGCTGGCGGCGCAGGGCCTTGAAGGTGGTGTCAGACATAGTCTGGTAGTTCTCACTGATCGCCGTCTACAGGGAGGGAGGAGATTTTACAAGAGAAGTATAGACAGCCATAAAGAACAGAACACACACGTCCATTGAAAAGGGTGAGGTAACTTACCTGGTAATCATTTTCAGCATTCTCAATGATATCCACAAACTCCTTGGCAGTCTGGCTCTCATTCTGTTGACAAATTATTTTAGAAAAAGAGTCGCCTTTCTCACACAGGTAATTGACCATAACCTGAACTGACCTAACCTGTTCAGTATACCGGTTATACAACATAATGGCAGAAGTTGTTACTTACAGTTTGCTTCCTTCTCATGTTAGATAGAGTGAAGACACTGAAGCAAAATGGGTTCTAATTGGCTGTTACTGAATAGAATCAGTGTTATGTCCACTCACAGTCACTGTTATAGACTCCTCCACTTCCTTATGGCTGACCAACTGCACATTACCATCCTCATAGTAGTGCACCTAGAGAGAGAGTGTTTAATTACTAGACTTTGGGGGTTTAATTATTATCTTCAGCCTTTGTTTCTGTAGTAAATATCACAGCTGCCCACCTGTATCTTCAACACACCCACTACATGAGCAGTAGACTGACCAATGGTGAACTTCCACTCTGACCTACAGCGTCCATTCCTGAGAGAGAAGGCAGAAGAAGTATGTGTGAAAGAGATTAAGTCACATAACATTCTGAACTTGTAAAGAACAATGTATAATGATGCCGTTGGGACTGTACCAGAAGTTTTTGGGTTGAAACTGGTGTCCCTCAATGCAGGCAATGATAGTTTGCTGACCATCAACTGTTTTCCCATATACCTGCAGAGAATACGGATGTCATGATTAGCGGCTTGAAGTAATGACATACAGTGGCAATATCACAAGGGTCAGGGTCAACGGCGTTAGCAGCACAATTGTGTTTCTGTTCTTTGATGCAAGTGTGTGTAGTATCATACAGACTGGGGTAGTGCTCTGACGTATGTGCTGAGTGAGTGTGGTTGTGTATTCATACGAGGTTATGAATGTGTGTGTGTGTGTGTGTGAGGGGGTTACCGTGCAGACTCCGCTGGGGTAGTGCTCTTTAACGTATGCGCTGAGCGCGGTGTCGCAAGCCTCTCTCCAAGCTCTCAGGGAGCTGTCTCCGTCGTATGGCTGCACATCGCTCACCTCCTTCCTCAGGTGGTCAAAGCGGAACGACACCCGGTTCCGAGGGTCCAGGAACCTCCCCTGACCCAGGTCCCCATGCTCTGTAATCAGAACCTGCAGAGGGAAGGGGGAGGGAGAGAGAGGGAGGGGAGAGGATTGTTAACTGTTGTTGTTGACACAGTTTGTTTAGTAAACTGTACTAATTTGATAATAGCAGTGTGATCAGACTGCGGCTCCAGATAAACTCAGCCTTATATCACTCTTACCTGTTCATCATAGCCCTCAAGTTTGGCAGGGGTGAACTGATCCATGTTGTACTGGGCAAAAGCACTGGGGAGAGAGAACACAGAATGAAATAGAACATAGGATCTTTAGACTCCTACACCAATAATGAGTACTAATGATAAGTAATGATGTGTGGTTGTTTCAAAATGTTGACATCACATCGTGATAGGGTGCTACTCACTGAGCCGCTCCCTCCCTGAGCAGGTTGTCATTGTTGAGGAGAAGCCGCACATCTGGAACGCAAAAGCATACATCAACATCAACTTGTCAGTCTGTAAACAAAACTCTTACAAGCTGAGTTATGCCAGCTAAGACTTTTTAGCTGTTAAAGTCAACTTTTGTTGGGTTTTGTAAATATAAATCTATTTTGTCATTATCCTACATCTTATTATCAATTCACCTGTAAATGTGGACTCCTGCACTACCTTGGCCTTGCATCCTTCACCTGTAAATGTGGACTCCTGCACTACCTTGGCCTTGCATCCTTCACCTGTAAATGTGGACTCCTGCACTACCTTGGCCTTGCATCCTTCACCTGTAAATGTAGACTTCTGCCCTACCTTGGCCCTGCATCCTTCACCTGTAAATGTAGACTCCTGCACTACCTTGGCCTTGCATCCTTCACCTGTAAATGTGGACTCCTGCCCTACCTTGGCCTTACATCCTTCACCTGTAAATGTAGACTCCTGCACTACCTTGGCCTTGCATCCTTCACCTGTAAATGTGGACTCCTGCACTACCTTGGCCTTGCATCCTTCACCTGTGAACAGACATCTTGCACTTGAAGAAGCTGTCTGCCTGCCTGCCTTCCAGCAACACTTTAAGCCATGAGTCCACTATCTTACAATACATCAACAACTAGTCAGTCAGTCAGCAAACTACACAAAACACACATTCACCTTCAGTCAAGAAACCCTTACAATCACAAACTACATGGCACCATTTAAACAACAATGTTATTGTAGGCTATTCTCCATTCTTTTTAGTGGAAAACAAAACCTTCTCACCGTTGAAAACTTCGTTGAACTCTCCAGGGGGTGCATGGGTAACGAAGTTTGCTGCTATGCGGACCTGTGGAGAGAAGACGAATCAGTATCCCACTGATTCCTACATCAATTTAATTTAGAAATGTTCTATATTAGATCAGGCTGAGTGGGGAAAATAGCATTGCAATCCCAGTAAACTATGCATAGAGCGATTCAGACTGTGTCCTGTCTATGATGTTCACAGAGGCGCCTACTTGAGGAGATTGTGAGAGTGGCGTAAACGGATACTTTAGGCTAATGGACAACACACTGGAAAATAGCATTAGGTAGCCTAAGTTCATTTATAAACACATTAAACACAAATCCTGGTCATTAGAAACCAGTGCCACTGATTTTGACCTAACAGATGCTGTTGCATGGCCAGCCTCAAGAGATTGCTGTTTATCCAGTTTCTATGGAAACTACCAGTCTTTACAGATTCCACACAGGGCATACCCAATTTCCTCCCCGTACAGAAACAACCACTAGACACTTGTGTAGATCTGACATAGTCACTATATGGCAACATTTCTGAGGACAAAGTAGAACAAAAAAAAAGATGTTTTGTCGTCACACACACTGGATGCGTGCAGTAAAGTCCTAGAGGGTTGGGGGTAGGGAATAGGCCCTCCTAGGGTCGTTTGTTTCTGGACAGGGCCATAGCACTGTACTCCAGCTAAGCACTCGCACCCACTTTCACCAGTAAAGTTTCGGGTGTACAGTAAAGTGTCGGGTGTGTGTATACACGTCCTCTCTTTATGGCGTCTATAGCTAGCAGAAGCATCTGAGCTGCAACTGTATCTGTTTGACCTAGAAAAACCTCTGATGTAGGTAGGTAACTAGCTAGCACTGCCTTACTGCTAGAAACGGTATCAACGTTTTATTTTGCCTAACAGCTAACGTTAGCTACTTCCTGAATTGGCCCAACAAATCTAACCATATCCAAAAAGTAGGATCATGGGTTTCCATTAAACACACTGGAACTTTATTCCTGCACATAGCTAAATAGTTATATAACTACTAATAGTTACAATGTCTAGCCAGTAAAAGTTGTCCAGTGAGGTTCAGGCTAACGTTAGCATAGTTAGCTAGCCACTCAAGTGAATCGTCTCTTTACTGAAACAGAGCAAACGCTAATAGCTCTAAAATATAGTACCCATTTACTGTTGACCATCCAACAACCGGTGACACACAGTAACTTTAGAATAGAATAATAGAGTAACTTGTGAATAAAATGATAATATCGTTACCTTCTCTTCTTCTGGTAGCGCCTCTTCAAAATCGGCCATCTTGGCTTGTTGTGTGACGCCACCTACCCAGAGACAACACTCAGCTGACTAACACCAACATCATAACCAAACCCAGGGGGTGGAAGTGAAATGACGCTATTATTTTGGATATATCTACTTCTCACATGAAAGAAGTGAACCTCGTGTTATTTTGTTGCTGTTCAAATGTAATTTAAAATATGCATTAGTAAGGTTCAGGTACATACTTATTTTAACCAGCAGAGGGCGTCGGATCTGAATCACGTGCTATTACCCCAGGGTTGCCCGTTTTAACAACATTTCTGAATACTGAAAACCAACGAACAAGGCCTGAAAACTTGCCCCCAACATTTTGTTTGCGTCAAGAGAGGAGTTGCTACATTTATCAGACTGTGCCATGTTCGCTGTTTTCCTGATAATTGGGCTACTTTTAAAACGATGTCACGCGAGAAAATGTTGGGGTTGGGGGGGGGGTGTTGTGTTGGACCGCTACAGTTACAGTTTTTACCAGTAGGTAGGCTATTTAGATTGTCATTATGGAGATACCTATTTCCATAAAACATTCATACGCTAGAACCGATGCACATCAATAAATAATGCAGACAAAGCAAAGGATAACGACTTTGGTCGCATTACATAAATCCGTTCGGAGTTGGTTTAAACTGCATTGACTGCTTAAAGAAAACGGTATCAAGCGAAGTGCATGCTCGGGTCTCGGCGGCTGCCCTAGTGGACATTTGAAATAGAAGTTATGGAACTCCCTCGCGTGGTTCATTTTATAGGGAAAGTCCTCGATTAAACTGACAGGCTACATGTGGGGAGTTATACATTTGCCTCTGTTGGTCATCAAGTAGGCTATTCATGTATATGCCATTGTAGGCTACAATTTGATACGATAAATATGTCACTGGAGTCAGTGATTTAAATTATGACCACATCCTCAGTAGTCTATTCCAGCAGACTATTTGGGAAACACAAGCACTTTTTATTGCGAAATCGCCTCGCTAGTCATGGTGAATGAATGAATCTGTTAATTTGAACTAAGCAAGTTGCTAAATTGTTCAGTTTACATCTTTCCTACATCTTGTCTATGCTTCTGTAGACTATATTAAATTAGATGTAGGCCTAAATAAGACGTAGGCCTATCAGTTTGTCTTTCTCGAAGCAAACTATGGCAAACTTTTTACATAAACCAAGATTTTAGTCTATAGACTGTCTGTTGAAATGACAAGTCAGTCTCGCAAATGGCCATTTATAACGATTTGTAGTCTTAACATCTGGCACATAATAACAGCGCAATTGCCAGAAAATAGCCTAGCGTTAGTTTTTTATGTTCATCCAAGTGTTTCTTGCTCAGAGATTTCGAGATCCTCTGTCCAACTTTCATCACTTAAACTCTCCTTTCGGAGTTATCTATAGTTATGCACATGCACAAAGGGGATTTATTTATTATAAATTATAAACCTGGTTTGAGCCCTGAATGCTGATCAGACCATATAACACGAGTATGACAAAACATTACTTTTTACTGTTCAAATTACATTGGTAACCAGTTTATAATAGCAATAAGGCACCCGGGGGATTGTGGTACATGGCCACTGCTAATAGTTGTATCTGGCCATCTTGTGCCTTATTGCTTAATCATAGCAATCAAACGAGTTGAATTGACATCCATTGATGGACAATTATCTGGCGAGTTTAATAAGGGACAATTATATTTTCTCTTGCCACATATTCAAATTCCTTTATTATCTCATAGCTTGCAATAATTATTATTTTGAGGTTAACCCGAATTTTGTTTCTAATGTCGTTACTATGATATTCATTGTTAATTGTCTCGATAACGCTAAGGAAACATGTTATGTTTAATAGATAGGACAACTCTTTTGCTATGAAAATAAATTGGGCTCGTTTTCAATTGTCATTTTGTAGAAAATGTAACTTGACCTGGCAACCCTGGATAGGTGTGTATCAATGGGCTTGTTTAATTGGTAAGGCTGAAGCAACCAACTGCAGACGGAAGTCGAGGATTCAAGTCTGGGGAGGTGCATCTGCGATCGCCAAAAGTCGGACACTAAATTGGTCGTCCAACAGCAAAGCTCAGATGGCAGTGTTTTTTTTATAATGTCGAAATAAACATGTCTCCAACAACCATATCATACACTCACAAACTAAAATCATATGTGTACATGTATAACCAGAGAGAGAGAGAGACTCAAATATCAAAGTTGGTTCCGGTTGTAGTCATGTCTTTGGTCACGTTAGTGTGGGTCAAACAAACACACTTGACAATAGACCCTCCCACATTATGTGTAACACGCGGGATATGAACCTAAGTCTCCCACGGGCGCAACCGAAGAGACAATTCGACCAAGAGGAAATGCTCTCTTAGGCTGAGGGCAGACACTGATTGTGAAGTTCGTAGGCGGGCTACCTTATCACGGGATCGTGACCGACTCATGTCCGCTGCAGGATGAAGTTGACGAAGAGCCACTGCAGAAACTTGTAGTCAAAACTTCATGACCTTTGATCACATGATTTTTGTAAAGTTCATGCTGTCGATATGTAGGCGGAAGAACGACAATTTGTATCCCCAAAATGCAGTGGTGTAAAGTACTTAAGTAAAACTACTTTAAAGTACTACTTAAGTCGTTTTGTGGGGGTATCTGTACTTTACTATTTATATTTTGAGCAACTTTTACTTTACTACATCCCTAAAGAAAATAACGTACTTTTTACCCCCTACATTTTCTCTGACACACAAAGGTATTTTTTGAATGCTTAGCAGGACAGGATAATTGTCAATTTCACACACTTATCAAGAGAATGTCCCTTGTCATCCCTACTGCCTCTGAACTGGCAGACTTACTAAATACATGCCTATTTTATAAATTATGTCTGAGTGTTGGAGAGTGCCCCTGGCTATCTGTAAATTTTAAAAACAAGGAAATGTTGCCATCTGCTTTGCTTAATATAAGGAATTTAATATAAGGAATTATACTTTTACTTTTGATACTTAAGTATATTTCGAACCAAATACTTTTACTCAAGTAGTATTTTACTGGGTGACTTCCACTTTTACTTGAGTGACTTTCTATTAAGGTATCTATACTTTTACTCAAGTATGACAATTGGGTACTTTTTCCACCACTGCCAAAATGCAACACACTGAAAGGCGGTGAGCGACTTGACACAAGTGATCCGCTCCCATCCAATGCAGTCATTGTCAAATTATCCCAATTTGCCAGGAAAACTAAGGACATGGCAACCCTGGTGTACCCTGCCTAACAACACAGAAACAACGACACTACACGCAGAGCTGTTGATCAGTCAGAGCCGCGATGGAGTCCCAGGTAAGTTTTCTTAAATAGCTATTAGTGTGTTAAATTCCAGTTTATTTCAATTTAATGTGAGCTTTTACACAAAGCTAGCTACTTGCTTGTCCAACTTCCTATGATGTACTAGTTAGCTAGCTAATTTAAGTAGCTACCGTATGTTCGCTATCTTTCTTTCCAGCTAGTGTAGTGAATTTGAAATGCTAACTATTTATTTTCCAGCTAGTATAGGCAGAGATACTGGATATAATGTCTGCGGTGTAGCATTAAGTAGTCATTGGTTTAGCTAGCTCTGCTAGCTTTCTTATGGTGACGCGCAGAAAGCACTTCCTGGTCAGTCAAGTAAGCCACTCTAGTTATGTTGGATATAACGTGCTCAACTAAACAAACGATAATTTTAAAGCTATAATAATATTCGTCTTCACTAGAGAGTGATAGGAGGCTGTTATTTTAGAATAATTAGCTAACAAGCCAACTAAACCTATTAGCCAGTAACCCACAAGAGTCCTATTCCTTAGGACTAGATAACCTTGCATCTTGTTTTGTCATAAAGCCTGTCAGTGTTAACAATGATTTCATTGTTGCTTATGTAGTGAGACAGAGGAATTGCATGCTGCACTGACTATTGCAATTAGTAAACAAGCCAGTCTACCACTATTGTTTCAGTCCAGGGTCAAGAGAGACAACCAGTAAAAGATGATCTCATCAATGCGTGTTGTGAGACATTGTTTATCCCTGATGCGATGTGCAAGTTCCTCATCTGTTGTGTGTGGAAAGGTAATGACTAATCCGGAAGACATCTCCAAACTCTACCGGGAGTTGAGCCTGTTTCCCTCCCTGACCCGAGCTGATGTAGGGCCAGTCATAACATCGCAGTATGGAGGAAAATACAGCAACATCTACACAGGTGTGTGTGTGTCTGTCTGCCTGTCTGCCTGTCTGTCTGCCTGTCTGCCTGTCTGTCTGCCTGCCTGTCTGTCTGTCTGTCTGTCTGTCTGTCTGTCTGCCTGCCTGCCTGTCTGTCTGTCTGTCTGTCTGTCTGTCTGTCTGTCTGTCTCTTTCAGTTCGTTGGTCTGTGTTTGGGTTTTCATGCCTTTATTCTGTGTCCCCTAGAATGGAGTCAGCGGGATCTGGAGAGGAGCGAGAATGTAAAATTCTGTCGGCAGTACATTGTGTTTCACGACGACAAGTCGGTGGTCTACTCTGGACCCTCAGGAAACTGCACAGAGATCAAGGGAGAGTATGTGGACATTTGACAGTTTGACACATGAGTGTGTTCTCTGTATGTGTGTGGTTAATTGAGTGTTTTCTCTGTGTCAGGTTGCTGAGTAAAGACTCTCCATCAGGAGACATGAAAGCGGTGGTGAGAGAGAGCAACATCAAAGGAGAGGACAAACAGTTTCTGGAGGTGAGGGTCTGTCTCTCTCTCTCTATCTGTCTACACAACTGACCTTGGATAAGTGCCTAGGTTGGGGCAACCCCCCCCCCGCCCCTATATCCTAAACCTCTTTTCCCTCTTTTCCCTTTGACCCCTCCTCCATTCGGTGACCACTCAGATCTGGAGTAAGAACATCAAAGTGAAGAGCATCAACCTGACAGCCCTGAAGAAACATGGCAAGGTCTATGAAGACGGTGAGACACCAATGTAATGTCTCTGTATATGAGACTTCCTGAAGTTCTTCTGTTACTGGCACACAATAAACTGTTGTTTTCCCTAAAGACCCGAACAGACTGTGCCGTCTTATGCCACAATTTGGCCGTCCCAGACAAAATTTACACGCCTTGGGAAAAATCTCTGAATCAAAATGAAACCACAGAAACTGTTATTCTTAGGAAGCCGATTTGATTTTGAGTTCGGACATATAAAGTTTATGTGTGAATTATTTCTAAGATGCATACTTTGTTTTTCTGAACTCTCTTCACTCGCCCAGAAGCATAGAGGGAGGCATGCCCTACTGGTGTTGGCACATGCTCAGATCAAATCTACCGCTGCAGTTGACGTAGCCTATATCAGCTTACGTAGCCTCGCAAGCCAATCACAGAATATGATGAGGGAACTGAAGCAAATCGTACAATCTGGCCAGCTTGATGGCAAGATTTTAATTTGGTAACATCGCACAGTGTGACATGTAATAATCATAAATTACTGAATCTGGGAAGGCCTTAACACCAAAGTATATCAGGCACATTCTTTGGTTGACCCACCTGTTCATTTGTATCTGTTCCCAGACCAGTTTGGCTGCCTGGTGTGGTCCCACTCTGAAACTCACTTGCTGTATGTGGCTGAGAGAAAGAGACTCAAGGCACAGTCCTTCTTCCAGGTCTGGCCTTCAAAACACACACACCTACAATTCAAACATGAGCACAATGCACTCTCACAATGCAGTGCTAATGAACTTCACTGCAAAATGTGTTAGTGATTTCCTCACTTGGTCTATTTCGTAACCCCTTCCATCTCTACTATACAGTCAGTGTCTCCTGAGTCCTGTTCTCTTGCTGATGAAGAGGAGGGGGTGAAAATGGGCAAGGAGGAGGAGACCACAAAGGTAAGGAGGAGGATTTATCCAATGATCAACTGTTCCATTGATTGACCCCCTGCTTTTAACTAAAACGTCTTGGTTCACCAAACTGTGTGTTTGCTCCTCCCGTCCTGCAGGGGGAGCAGTTTGTGTTTTACGAGGACTGGGGGGAGACCTTGGTCAGTAAGAGTTCTCCTGTGCTGTGTGTGTTGGACATCGAGGGTAGCAATGTCTCTGTGCTAGAGGGAGTCCCAGATAACATCTCGCCAGGCCAGGTCAGTACCGTGTGTGTGTGTGTGTGTGTGTTGCTGGGTGCCATTTCTGTGTGTGTGTTGCAATGTATATATGTGCTGTACCAGTGTTATAACTTGTGTCCCCAGGCGTTTTGGGCTCCGAGTGACACAGGCGTGGTGTTCGTGGGCTGGTGGCATGAGCCCTTCAGACTGGGCCTCAAATACTCGCCCAACCGCAGGTGAGCACTGTGATTGGTCAGATCAGAGTGGTGGTTATGAGTAGCAGCTCTTAAATCCAGTAAAGGCCTCACACTCTCTCCCTCCCTGTGTTTTCTAATTCAGATCCTCCTTGTTCTATGTTGACCTGACTGGGGGACAGTGTGGTAAGTGTATTTCACTCTGAGCTATACATGACCATAGTATTTTCTAGAAGTCTGTTTGTTTCCCTCTCTCAGAGCAGCTTTCATCAGGCTCCAGTGCTGTGTGTTCACCCAAGCTCAGCCCAGACCAGTGCAGGATTATCTACCTGGAGTGTGCTGTCTACGGACCTCACCAGCAGTGTAGCAGGCTTTGTATGGTGAGTGAGTGAGCAAGAGAGATGAAAACATATCCAACTGCTCCCAATTAGAGAAATGATTTGAATACTATTGGAATATACCTCATGTCTTGAGTTGATGGCTGTGTGTTGTAGTATGACTGGTACACCAAGAGGACCTCTGTGGTGGTGGACGTGGTAAAGAGGCCCAGAGAGGGTAAGGAAATGTATCTTTTTTGTAAAGTAGAATTTGTTAGTATAATTACAGGCACTTTGCGAGTGTATTCTGTTTATTCTAAATGTTTGTGTGTTCAAGATGGCTTTGCCGGGATCTACAGCTCGTCTCTGTCTCCTCTGTGCTGGTCAGCTGACAGCCAGCGCATCCTGGTCTCCTGTCCACAGGGCAGCCGCAAGGTAACCACCCTAGACACTGATGATAGATCATTTCTAGAATTAATTATGCCATATGTATGGCCACAATCGAATCATGTTGACATGTTTTGTCTCCTGTAGGATCTGCTGTTGGTGGAAACGACCACAGGGAGCGTCACCTCTCTGACATCAAGTGAGTGGGGTCACACAGTCCCCTGCCCTCTAGTCAGTCCACGGACAAATACTGTCTCTGAGTTGTAAAGCTCTAGGGCTGTTACTGTTCTAACATTCTGGTGTTCCCCTGTAGAGTCTCCAGGGGGCAGCTGGTCATTGCTGACCATCGAGAGAGACCTGATGGTGGTCAGCTGGTCTTCCCCTAACTGCCCCCCCAGCCTGGTAATGTAGACACGCCCACACGCATGCATACTCAATAAACGTTGTGTATTACTTGACAATGCTTTGCAGTAAAATAGACACATTATTGAAATGTCTCGCTTTGGATGAGTCATTTATAGTAACGTCTGCTTAATGCCCATTGTCTATTGTTTTGTTATTAATTACCTTATTTTCTGTGGCTAGAGGGTGGGCTTCCTGCCACTGTGTGGTTCCAGTGAGGAGGTGGACTGGGTCATGCTGGAGGAGTCTCAGACCCAGCCTGATATCGATTGGCAGATCCTCAACTTCACCCCGCCCCCAGAGCAGGACAACAGCCAATACCGTAACAACATCCACTCTCACAGTTGGACCTTTTCTCTCTAGCAGTTATCAGTAAATCCTCTCCTATGTGTCTGAATCCACAAGCATTTCGCTACACCTGCAATAACATCTTCTAAACGTGTGTGTATATGACAAATAAAGTTTGATTTAATATTATTCTTGTTATGTAGCTGGTCTGGACTTTGACGCCCTCCTGCTGAAACCAAAGGATGTGAAGGAGGGAGTGAAACTGCCACTCATAGTCACCCCACATGGTGAGTTACAGGAAGCTGATCCTAGATCTGTACCTAGGGGAAACTTCACCCTCTCTCACTCTGTCTCTCACTCTGTCTCTCACTCTGTCTCTCACACTCTGTCTCTCACACTCTGTCTCTCACACTCTGTCTCTCACACTCTGTCTCTCACACTCTGTCTCTCTCACTCTGTCTCTGTCTCTCTCTCTCTCTCTCTCTCTCTCTCTGTCTCTCTCTCTGTCTCTCTCTCTGTCTCTCTCTCTGTCTCTCTCTCTGTCTCTCTCTCTGTCTCTCTCTCTCTCTCACTCTGTCTCTCACTCTCTCTCACTCTGTCTCTCACTCTGTCTCTCTCTCTCTCTCTCTCACTCTGTCTGTCTCTCACTCTGTCTCTCTCTCTCTCTCTCTCACTCTGTCTGTCTCTCACTCTGTCTCTCACTCTGTCTCTCACTCTGTCTCTCACTCTGTCTCTCACTCTCTCACTCTGTCTGTCTCTCACTCTGTCTCTCTCTCTCTCTCTCTCACTCTGTCTGTCTCTCACTCTGTCTCTCACTCTGTCTCTCACTCTGTCTCTCACTCTGTCTCTCACTCTGTCTCTCACTCTGTCTCTCACTCTGTCTCTCTCTCTGTCTCTCACTCTGTCTCTCTCTCTGTCTCTCTCTCTGTCTCTCTCTCTGTCTCTCTCTCTGTCTCTCTCTCTGTCTCTCTGTCTCTCACTCTGTCTCTGTCTCTCACTCTGTCTCTGTCTCTCACTCTGTCTCTCACTCTCTCTCACTCTCTCTCTCACTCTCTCTCTCTCTGTCTCTCACTTTCTCTCTGTCTCTCACTCTGTCTCTCACTCTGTCTCTCTCTCTCAGGTGGTCCTCACTCTGTGATCGTAGCAGACTGGCTGCTCTCTTCCTCAGTGCTGTGCAGGATGGGCTTTGCTATCCTACTGGGTGAGTAGAGCTACGGTTTATTATGTCTCTATCTGCATAATAGATTGTTTCCACGTCAAGATTTTCAATGTGGTGACGTTGAATCATTGTGGAAAACTGATTGGCTTAGCAAAAAGTCATCAATGTGAAGGAATTTCGTGTTTTTGTCTTTTTTGATCCAATGAGTTGGTCATTTTTTTGTTTTTATCAATTTGAATTCACGTTAGTTGACAACTGAATCAAATGTAAATTAAAACTAGACGTGGAACTGGTGTCTGTGCCCAGTGGGATTGGTTAGGGGTTAGAGCAGGGATCATCAAGCCACTGGCCAATTTATTATAATTTTGTTTTATAATAATACTTTTTAAAGTTGGGTCCGCACTGGAAATGTCTTCTTTTTATTTGTTTATTTGTTAGTATATTGTACTGCATCAGGATGGCATACACAGACGTTCTGATTAACAGCCATCTTTCCCCCCCACACCATATTGTGTACACCGAGCCAGGGTGTTTGAATCCAGTAGAGGAAACTAGCTACATTAGCAGGTCAGGGAATCATTGTGGGTCATTCATTGGATGTGTATGACAGCAGGTAGCCTAGTGGCTAAGTGCGTTGGGCCAGTAGCCGAAAGGTCGCTGGTTCGAATCCCTGAGCTGACTAGTTGACAAATCTGTACATGTGCTCTTGAGCAAGGCATTACTTGCTCCTGTAAATCACTCTGGATAAGAGCGCCTGCTAAATGGGGGGGTGGATGAACGGGGATCCTTTCCTCTCTGTAGTCAGTGTTGCTACCAGGGATCACAGGCTTAGCTTATTATGGTGTTTTAACATTGACATGGTAACAGTGTTTCCTTTGCAGTCGTCACGCTACGCCATGGCAAAATCATTGCCGCCACACCCAAAAAATATAAAATATGAAAACATATTTCTGCCGAGGTGCACTTTGAAGATGCTACAACAGTCCACATTTACTTTTCCTCAAATCTGACAACCCCATAGACTATCTATTTACCTTATAAGTGCCATAGGGAGGGAATGTTTATAGCGATGGCATCGTTAAGCACGTTACCGCTCTGCAGTTTGCAGTGTGTAGGGGAGAGTGGGGCTGAAGGTAAAATGCCACCCTACCTCAATCATTTTTTGGGAGTGACTTAGAAATAGCTCCATTCAAAGAAAAAACATTTCTAGTTGAGCAAGATTAGTGTCAACAGGGGAAGCTGTTGGGGGGTTGAAATGTTCACTTGTACCTCACTTGTATCCATTCAGTGAACTACCGCGGCTCCATAGGCTACGGCCAGGACAGTATCCTCTCTCTACCTGGTAATGTGGGCACTCAAGACGTCAAGGATGTTCAGGTACAGAAACATGAGTTACACCACACAGTCTTTTCAGATCATTGCGTGGCTTATTAGTCTATAGTAGTGATGCACCGATATTACATTTTTGGCCTACACAGTAAAGAGAGAATGCCACCGAATCGCTTGTTCACAGCCTGTGTCCGCAGTTTTGTTGAGCAGGCGTTTCAATGCCATGACCGAGGGTATCACGTCTGCTGCAGATGCAATTGATGAGCTTATTTCTCCAGTCAGTTGTTTGAATGGAGCTAGCTAGTGTGTTCATGTTTTAAACATGTTCTCACATACCATTGAAATGGCAGCAGCGGTATGACAACCAGCACATTCTGAGCATGCAGTACGAAATCCTTGACGACCCACTGTTCTGTCAGACTCGTCATGCTCATGAGGCTGACATCGCTGGTCTAAATGTCAGTCGTGAAGCTAATAGCAGTGACACTATTACTGTGTAACTCCGGTAGGGAAACATCTGGAAAAATAGCGCACTTGGTAGTGCGTTCCGGTGCTCGACCAGTCGGTGAAAGCCAACATCACCCACGACAGAGAGTGGTTGATTGTCAAGGGCAATGAATTCCATTTCAAATGACTGCTCGACTTGACTGCTCGATCCACACAGCAGACATTGTGGGCTAGGTTAGGAATACTGTACGTGCCACATTTTACTTGGCGTCATTACGTCATATAGGTATACACGTCAGCCTTGACATCAGTTTTGCACATCGGCGTTAAACTAGACACCGGCTGATACCGATGTTGGCATTTTTAGCTAATATCGACCGATTCCGATAAGTTCACCGATATATTGTGCGTCTCTGGTCTATAGTATTCAGCCTTAGAATCAGTCTGTCTGACTCTGACCTTTCATTTTCACAGTATTTTTGTAGTCTCTGTCATCTCCCCTCTCAAACCACTCTGCTTCCTCCCGTGTACTTTCTCTCACTTCTCTCTCTCACTTCTCTCACCCTCCCTCTCCCCTCCCTCTCTTTCATCATGCTGTTGTTTCTGGCTCTAGTTTGCAGTGGAGAGTGTTCTGAGGGGCGGGGCGTTTGACGAGCAGAAGGTTGCGGTTGCCGGGGGTTCCCATGGCGGATTCGTGGCCTGTCATCTAATTGGCCAGTACCCAGAGTTTTACAAGGCCTGCGTGGCTCGGAACCCCGTCATCAACCTGGCCTCCATGATCGGGAGCACCGACATCCCAGACTGGTAAAATCACACTTTTTCACTACCGTGCCCACACAAACATCCACTAACTCATAGGGACGATACCAGTATCACAGTATATTTTCCATGGCAAAAAATCCTTTAAAACCTGCTGTATGTAAAATATTGTGTGCTATAGCTTGGAAAATAAGTACATGTGACTCTGGATGACATCATGTTTCCAACATTAGGGATGTTTTCCTAAAGAAGTTGGGTCCGCTTCATGTTTTGTTTCAGTGCCAGGACACTGAGTGTCTTGATACAAGTATCATCCCAGCCCTACTTAGCTATTACCACATAGGCTTGACATCCATGACATTTACTTTCAGGTTGGTGGATACAGAGAGAGACATACGCACTTCAGTCTTAGGGGGTTTTATAGGCTTGCCGGGATGTGTCGTCTGCCTGTGTCTCTCTCTAGGGAGAGGACGCAGTCAGTAGTTCAAACAACCAGAAGGGAAACTAGATATGATAGAATCCATACTATTTGTTTTTTGTTCCCTTTTCTGTAAGGTGTGCTTAACCAACGTGTGTTTCAGGTGTATGGTGGAGGCTGGCTATAACTACAGTACAGATTGCCTGCCTGACCCTGCAGTCTGGGAGCAGATGTTAAACATGTCTCCTATCAAACATGTCAGACAGGTGTGTGTGTGTGTGTTATCCAGCGGACTGTGTTTCACATTCTGTTTGTTTACTGATCCAATGCAGGTGAAAAAAATCTCTGCTGTCTCTACCCTTGTTTTTCTGTGCCTTGTGTCTGTGTGTTGACTGTAACAATGTATGTGACTGTTGTCGCCATTCAGGTGAAGACTCCTGTGTTGCTGACTCTGGGAGAGGATGATAAGCGTGTGCCCCCTAAGCAGGGAATTGAGTACTACAGAGCCTTGAAGGCACTACAAGTCCCAGTGCGGTGAGTAGACTGCCTTTGTGCTGTTGGTTGCTGGGTAATGTAGTATTTAGTGGTGTGGCAGTCACATATCAGAATAAAGACAGTGAAGTACTTTGTATGCGTTAAGTAAAGGTAATCAACAGCTAACCAGTTAATGGGGGTGCTTGCCAAAGACAGATTCTCTTCCTATTTGTAAAAAAACAAAAACAAGATACTGTCTTAAACTGAGACTCAGTGATTTGACGTTGCCACTAGCAGTGGGATGAACCGCAGATGAATGCTATGCAAGATAATGCACTCAGTATTACACAGTATC
This sequence comes from Salmo trutta, assembly GCF_901001165.1. Classification (NCBI taxonomy): domain Eukaryota; kingdom Metazoa; phylum Chordata; class Actinopteri; order Salmoniformes; family Salmonidae; genus Salmo; species Salmo trutta. Next base: position 34,570,668 of record NC_042986.1, on the reverse strand, counting down.
TTTGCATGTGCATGGGTGAGCTTCAATCTCCTATAAACGTGATAGCTGCAGCACCAAAACAGAAGTTTAGCCTCACGCTTCCGTGGTCTTTCTTAGTTGGTCTTTGTCAGCCTGATGTTGTTGTTGTTTACTTCATGCATCGCTGACTCTAGTTTCTTAACTCCGCCTGGATGCCTTTCTTTCAGGTTGCTATGGTACCCTGGGAACAACCACTCCCTGTCCAAGGTGGACGCGGAGTCTGATGGCTTCATGAACATCGCTCTCTGGATGACCCAGCACCTGTCTCTGTGACGATACCATTAGCAGTAGCATGCTAACCCTATGATAGCTCTAGCATGCTAACAACAGGATGTTAATCTGTATAATAACGGGGTGAGGGTCAGGCCAAAGCGCTGAGGGTACTGTAGGCTACCTGCACTAAGTCATCTGTGATTAGATCATCTGCATCAGTTTATAGCTTTGGAATTACACCTTCTGAAGGGTGGCAAGATATCTTGTCCTATATCAAATATGAAACTTGAAACACATTGATTTTGCCTGTCATTTAGCAACACTAATCCTTATTTTCAACTTTTCTTCATGAAAAGGTTCCGCCTATGATTAAACAAGGGCTATGGGTACTGCCGTTCAGAAATGATCGAATACCTTTTTATTTAGAAAGATACTAAACAGCTATGTAGTTTCATCATCTAAGTTGTGATTAATGTGATCATAATATGAAGAGAAAGAAAGTACTTTGAATATTCTTGCGCTAAACATTATGGACCAAGTAATGGTAACACCAGGTGAAAGGTCTACTCTTCACATTGTACTCATTACATTCATTCTGATGGTGCTTTCCAGGGCTGCAGATGCTTTATACTGATTGTAACAACCAGGGATCTTTCTCTAATGATTCTATCAATAAAACATGTTTTGGCTATTATACAGTTGAAGTCGGAAGTTTATATACATACACCTTAGCCAAATACATTTAAACTCAGTTTTTCACAATTTCTGACATTTAATCCTAGTAAAAAAAATGTCAGAATAATATGAAATGATGAAATGTCAGAATAATAGTAGAGAGTGATTATTTCAGCTTTTATTTCTTTCATCACATTCACAGTGGGTCAGAAGTTTACATACACTATTAGTATTTGGTAGCATTGCCTTCAAATGGTTTAACTTGGGTCAAACATTTTGGGTAGCCTTCCACAAGCTTCCCACAATAAGTTGGGTGGATTTTGGCCCATTCATCCTGACAGAGCTGGTGTAACTGAGTCAGGTTTGTAGGCCTCCTTGCTTGTACATGTTTTTTTCAGTTCTGCCCACAAATTTTGTATGGGATTGAGGTCAGGGCTTTGTGATGGCCACTCCAATACCTTGACTTTGTTGTCCTTAAACCATTTTGCCACAACTTTGGAAGTATGCTTGGGGTCACTGTTAATTTGGAAGACCCATTTGCGACCAAGCTTTAACTTCCTGACTGATGTCTTGAGATGTTGCTTCAATATATCCACATAATTTCCGTACCTCATGATGCCATCTATTTTGTGAAGTGCACCAGTCCCTCTTGCAGAAAAGCACCCCCACAACATGATGCTGCCACCCCTGTGCTTCACAGTTGGGACTTCGGCTTGCAAGCCTTCCCCTTTTCCCTCCAAACATTACGATGGTCATTATGGCCAAATAGTTCTATTTTGGTTTCATCAGACCAGAGGACATTTCTCCAAAAAGTACGATCTTTGTCCCCATGTGTAGATGCAAACCGTAGTCTTGCTTTTTTATGGCGGTTTTGGAGCAGTGGCTTCTTCCTTGCTGAGCGGCCTTTCAGGTTATGTGAATATAGGACTAATTTTTACTGTGGATATAGATACTTTTGTACCTGTTTCCTCCAGCATCTTCACAAGGTCCTTTGCTGTTCTGGTTGATTGATTTGCACTTTTCGCACCAAAGTACGTTCATCTCTAGGAGACAGAACACGTCTCCTTCCTGAGCGGTATGACGGCTGCGTGGTCCCATGGTGTTTCAACTTGCGTACTATTGATTGTACAGATGAACGTGGTACCTTCAGGCGTTTGAAAATTGCTCCCAAGGATGAACCAGACTTGTGGAGGTCTACAATTGTTTTTCTTTAGGTCTTGGCTGATTTCTTTTGATTTCCATGATGTCAAGCCAAGAGGCACCTCCAATTGACTCAAATCAGAAGCTTCTAAAGCCATGACATCATTTTTTGGATTTTTCGAAGCTGTTTAAAGGAAGTCAACTTAGTGTATGTGAAATTCTGACCCACTGGAATTGTGATACAGTGAAATAATCTGTTTGTAAACAATTGTTGGAAAAACCGACTTGCCAAAACTATAGTCTGTTAACAAGAAATTTGTGGAGTGGTTGAAAAACGAGTTTTAATGACTCCAACCTAAGTGTATGTAAACTTCCGACTTCAACTGTATATGTTGAGTTTGTCCCTCATTGCCACTTTGCCTTCCATCATTTTGCACTATGATACTGGGAGAACATGGAAAGATGAGGTATTGTCAGTGGTATATGTTGAACATAGGGTGGTTGGTAACCTAGCGGTTAGAGCGTTGGGCCTTTAACTGAAAGGTACCTGAGCCGACAAAGTGAAAAATCTTTGAGCAAGGTACTTAACCTTAATTTGCTCCAAGGCAGGGTTCATGAAGTCACAGAATTTTTAAATGTTTTCTGGGCCGGGAAAAGTTTTGGGGAAATTATCAAATCTGAAAAGTCATGGAAGTTAATAACCTTTCTGTTAATGGAATGTATAGGCACAGTTCACTATTTTATCAATAAAATAAAATCCACATATCAGCCAGGATCGGAAACACGTCTGTTTGTGTGCATCACCTGCATATGTGTGAGATGAGTGGGCTGTTTGTTGCTCAAGGAGAGAAAGACAGTTGGACATTGCAGCAGAAGGTAGAGTGCATTTACAGCCTCATTCTAAAATTTATGAAATAGTTTTTTTCCCCTCATCAACTTACACACAATACCCCATAATGACAAAGCAAAAAAAGGTTTTAATCTATTTTAGCAAAGGTATTACAATAACTGATATCACATTTACATAAATATTCAGACCCTTTACTCAATACTTTGTTGAAGCGCCTTTGGCAGCGATTACAGCCTTAAGTCTTCTTGGGTATGACGTTACAAGCTTGGCACACCTGTATTTGGGGAGTTTCTCCCATTCTTCTCTGCAGATCCTCTCAAGCTCTGTCACGTTGGATGGGGAGCGTCGCTGCACAGCTATTTTCAGGTCTCTCCAGAGATGTTTGATCAGGTTGAAGTCCGGGCTCTGGCTAGGCCACTGAAGGGCATTCAGAGACTTGTCCCAAAGCCACTCTTGCGTTCTCTTGGCTGTGTGCTTCGGCTTGTTGTCCTGTTGGAAGGTGAACCTTTGTCCCAGTCTGAGGTCCTGAGAGCTCTGGAGCAGGTTTTCATCAAGGATCTCTCTGTACATTTCTCCGTTCATCTTTCCCCACGATCCTGACCAGTCTCCCAGTCCCTTCCGCTGAAATACATCCCCACAGCATGATGCTGCCACCACCATGCTTCACCGTAGGGATGGTGCCAGGTTTCCTCCAGATGTGACGCTTGGCATTCAGGCCAAAGAGTTCAATCTTGGTTTCATCAGACCAGGGAATCTTGTTTCTCATGGTCTGAGAGACTTTAGGTGTCTTTTGGCCAACTCCAAGCGGGCTGTCATGGGCCTTTTACTGAGGAGTGGCTTCCGTCTGGCCACTCTACCATATTGATTGGTGGAGTGTTGCAGAAATGGTTGTCCTTCTGAAAGGTTCTCCCATCTCCACAGAGGAACTCTGGAGCTCTGTCAGAGTGACCATCGGGTTCTTGGTCATCTCCCTCAGTTTGGCAGGGCGCAGAGTCTTGGTGGTTCCAAACTTCTTCCATTTAAGAATAATGGCGGCCACTGTGTTCTTGGGGACCTTCAATGCTGCAGGCATTTTTTGGTACCCTTCCCCAGATCTGTGCTTCGACACAATCCTGTCTTGGAGCTCTACGGACAATTTCTTCGACCTCATGGCTTGGTTTTTGCTCTGACATGCACTGTCCCCTGTGGGACCTTATATAGACAGGTGTGTGCCTTTCCAAATCATGTCCAATTCATTGAATTTACCACAGAAGGACTCCAACCAAGTTGTAGAAAAATCTCAAGAATTATCAATGGAAACAGAATGCACCTGAGCTCAATTTCGAGTCTCATAGCAAAGGGTCTGAAAACTTATGTAAATAAAGTATTTCTGTTTTTTTTTTTCCTAAAAACTTGTTTTCGCTTTGTCATTATGGGATATTGTGTGTTGATTGAGGGGATTTTTTTTATACTCAATTTTAGAATAAGGCTAGTGTAACAAAATGTGGAAAAATGGTCCCGCGTGGCTCAGTTGGTAGAGCATGGTGTTTGCAACGCCAGGGTTGTGGGTTCGATTCCCACGGGGGACCAGTACGGGAAACATTTTTTTTTTTAAATGTATGCATTCACTACTGTAAGTCGCTCTGGATAAGAGCGTCTGCTAAAATGACTAAAATGTAAAATATAAAAAGTCAAGGGGTCTGAATACTACTTGAATAAAAGTTTAAAAAAAAGTTTAGTTTTAAATATACTTAACTATCAAAAGTAAATGTAATTGCTGAAACACACTTAAGTATCAAAAGTAAAACTAAAAGCATGAATAATTTCAAATTCCTTATATTAAGCAAACCAGACAGCACAAATTGCTTTTATTTTTTATTTACGGATAGCCAGGGGCACACTCCAACACTCAGACTTAATTTACAAACTAAGCATTTGTTTTTAGTGAATCCACCAGATCAGAGGCAGTGGGGATGACTAGGGATGTTCTCTTGATAAGTGTGTGAATTTGACTATTTTCTGTCCTGCTAAGCATTGAAAATGTAACTGGTACTTTTGGATATCAGGGAAAATGTATGGCGTAAAAAGTACATTGTCTTTAGGAATGTAGTGAAGTAAAAGTTGTCAAAATATAAATAGCAAAGTATAGATACTCCTTAAGTAGAACTTTAAAGTATTTTTACTTAAGTACTTTACACCACTGTATTTAGGTAACCAATTCAAAACATGTATTGTACACTGTAGTTAACTGTTAAGCTGTTATTAGCATGTATTAATGTTTTCATCATGTCCCAAAAACTTTCCACCAACACTTGCGAATAAGGCCATACACAGTTGATTTCATTTTTGAATGAATCAGATTATTCATTTAAACAATTATTTTTGACAAAATTAACGATTCACTTAGCCATTTATTATTTGAGATTCGGTTCAATCGTGATTAATTGAATCGGGTGAATCAAAATAATTTGTGAATCGCAAACAGTAATTTTAGGAAGAAATATTTATTTTAGATTATGTTTAAATTTGTTTGTAGATGCAGTACTTCCAATTGATTTGGGCATCCAATGTATAGGACATTGCAAACTCAATAGATGCTAGTCAGCAGTAGTGTGAAGTACTAAAGTAGTTTTTCGGGGTATCTGTACTTTACTGTTGACATTTTGATACTTTTACTTCAATACATTCCTAAAGAATATTATGTACTTTTTATTCCATACATTTTCCCTCACACCGAAAACTACTCTTTACACTTTGAATGCTTAGCAGGACAGGAAAATGGTCCAATTCACTCACTTATGAAGAGAACGTCCCTGGTCATCGCCTCTGATCTGACGAACTCACTAAACACAAATGTTTAATTTGTAATTGATTTCTGAGTGTTGGAGTGTGCCCGAGGCTATCTGTAATTATTTTTTCATTTTTTTAAGAAAATGGTGTGTTATTTTTAATATAAGGAATTTGAAATGATTTATACTTTTGATTCAAAAGTATATTTTAACAATTACATTTACTTTTAACTTTTACTCAAGTAGTATTTTACTGGTTGACTTTCACTTTTACTTGAGTCGTTTTCTATTAAGGTATCTTTACTTTTACTCAAGTATGACAATTTAGTACTTTTTCCACCACCCCTACTCACCCTGCAAAGTAAACACTTCTAAGGTAGCTAAGATAAATATGACTAAACTAGAAAAGGTACATTTCCCGAAGAAAATGTGTAGGCTTGCTTCAGCTGAACAAAAGGATTTGCAGTGTACTATAGCCATTGGATATTTTATGTATGGATCTTTCATTTTTTTCAAAAGGCATAAAACATATTTGGTTGTAATGTTGCAATGTTATATATCAAGGGTGGTCAAGTTTTAAACCTGTAAAACAACACCTTTCACTGCAGCTATCTGCTGTATGTCACAGAATATTTATTCATTATTATTTTAAATGCCATTTTTAAGTATTTGATATCTGGTCATAGGATAGACAGGGGTGGTGACATGCCATTTCAGATTTTCATTTTGTAAAAAGCCCTGTCAGTTGATAGACATCTGTCTGGGAAGGTTTCACTTCTTCATTTCTGAATTGTGTTACATAAGTCCTGGTACTTAACTGTCTTTTTACATCTGGTCTGTCATTCAAGGCTTTTCTCTCTCGATACGGGATGCTTTATTTGGAGGAAAGGTTAGCAGAAACTTGTTTTGGAATAAAGCATCGGTCTATTCCATTCGAAACAACATCACGTTTCATTATAGTTGACCTCCAGTGGGTTACTGAGGCCCAAAACCTCCCACGGTAAGTGTAATTCTCAGTTCTAATATGCCAGTTAATATCTGTGTAAGGCCATGAAAACTTTACATTGAGGTGAATACTCAATTTGAATACTATTATTAATGTACCAGCATTTACTGTTTTATACTGGTTGTCTCGTGATTGTACTGTATTTGCAGTTGTGTTGTCATTTGCTTACCCACAGTTAGCATCTGAAACCCATTTTGATAAGGCTTGGACCTGGTTTTAACATTGCCCATAGCAGGGACTTGCAGGGATCAACTTTCATTGTATGTACTTCTGTGCAATTATAATTTGACTTTTAAATAAGATATATTTTGTGGTATGAATGTTTATTTCTCTCGGTCCAGGTCATGCAGGGATATGGAGTTCTCCTCTGCTTATGTCTACTAACACCAGCTCTTAGAACTACAAATCCCAAGTTCTTCCCTTGCGACAGCAACGCAGACTCCAGTGTGGTGAACTGCTCTCGGAGGGCGCTCACCCGCATCCCAGTGATCTGCTCAACCTCTGTCCTTTCACTTGACCTGAGCTATACCGGGATTCAGCAGGTAGGGAAGGATGCATTCTCTGGGGTTCCAAACCTCCAGAAACTGAGCATGACACGGAACTGTCTCCCTAGTCATATGAGGGCCCTGGGGTCTCCCTCGTGCCATGTTGAGATCCACAAGGATGCCTTCATGTGTCTTAAGAACCTCAGCACCCTCCTACTGGAAGGAAACAGCCTCACCTCCCCCCTCCCCAGACTACCTGACAGCCTGGAAGTCCTTAATCTGGAGTCTAACCACCTTTACAACATAACCCAGCCCCTCGGCACACCAAATCTCAAGCAGCTGCTACTCACCATGAACTGCTACTATGGTAACCCCTGCAACCAGTCCTTCCACATTGACGAGGCAGTCTTCAGGGAGCTTACCCAGCTGCAATACCTTACCCTGGGTTTTAACAACGTAACATCCATCCCTCCGGGAATGCCTCCCTCTCTGAAGAGACTGGATCTGAATGAGAATAAAATTTCTGTGTTGAATGAGTGGGCGTTTGCCAATCTGACCCAGCTCTGTCAACTCAACCTGGGCTGGAACTGCCAGCGCTGTGACCATGCTGCTCAGCCCTGCTTCCCCTGCTTCAACAACACCCCCCTTGACATCAACCCACGTGCGTTTTACGCCCAGAACAACTCTCTCAAATTCCTCAGCCTGAGGGGAAACTCCCTCCGCAACATCCCAGAGGGCCTCTTCAGTCCCCTGGTACACCTAGAGAGATTGGACCTATCGGACAACCTACTGGCCATTGCCATACGCACTGGTACCTTCTTCATAGAGCTGAAGAGGCTCACTTGGATCAGCCTCATCTACAACTATGAGCCGATGAAAACCTTCAAGGAGCTGGTGCTGTCTCCCAACCTGACCCAGATGTCTGGCCTGAAAACACTTCTCCTCAGTGGGAACTTCTTCCATATGGTCTCAGACGAAACTGTGGCGGTTCTGGCAAAGTTCCGTTGGCTGGAGGTACTGGAGCTGCGGATGAACTTCATCAGGTCCTGTAATCTGAGTGCCCTGGCCCAGCTACCAGCCCTGGTGAGGGTGGACCTTTCCCAGAACATGCTGGAATTTTTCCCATCCTTCTCTACTCAGTCCAACATGTGTAAGTCCTTTAAGAGCTTTCAGAACCAGAACCGGTATGACACAGTGGAACTTCAGAACCCACCCATGTTGCTCAGTGACAGGAAGGCTGTCCCAGATGAGCCCTGGCATCATCCAGGTCCAGTAGTCACTGCAGCCGAGCCAGGGCCAAACACGTTGGCAATACTGGAGGATGAGTGCACTCAAAACCCAACTATATTTTCCTTCAAAAATAATCTCTGCAATGGTGCCATGTCTTTTGACCTTTCCCAAAACAACATCCTCGCCCTCAATGGCAGTTTGTTCCTAGGTATGGAGAAGGCAGTCTGTTTGGACCTCTCTTACAACTACATGAGCCAGAGCTTAAACGGCAAACAGTTTCTCCACCTGGACAACCTGGCGTACCTCAGCATGGCCCACAACAGGATAGATCTGTACTATGGAGATGCCTTCAAGGAGCTCAATGCCACTCTGAAGGCTTTGGACCTCAGCAACAATGAGTTTCACTTCCTAATGAGAGGCATGGGCCATCGCTTTGAGTTCATCAAGAACCTCCCCAATCTGGAGGTGTTAAGTCTGTCTGACAACAGCATTGGGATGAGGATAGATCATACATTGTACAGCGACTCCCTCAGGTACCTGTATTTCTCCGGGAACAACCTGGACATCATGTGGGACACTAGAAGCAATGACTACATCACCTTCTTCCAGAACCTGACCAACCTTATCTACCTAGATATCTCCAGGAACCAGCTGAGGTCTCTTTCACCAGCAGCCTTCTGTAACCTGCCTGCCAGCCTCCAGGTGCTCCGGGTCAGTGACAACAAACTGAACTATTTCCCCTGGGAGAACATCACAGCGCTCGGCCGACTATGCCACCTTAACCTTAGTCTTAACTATCTGTCTGAACTTCCCGACAAAGTCATACATTTTCAGGCAAACTTGACCCTTCTGGACCTTAGTCACAACCAGATCAGCTTTCTCCCCGAAGACTTTTTCAGCCAAGCATTGGCATTGCGTTTTCTCTACCTCAACCACAACAAACTCAAGCTGTTGGATCGGCAGTCCCTCCCTGCTCCACTGAGGAACGGCAGTGCCCTCCAGTTGCTCACTCTGCATGCCAACCCATTTGACTGCTCCTGTGACACTTCCTGGTTTGCGGACTTCCTGCGTGCCAGCCAGGTGGAGATCCTCCTTCTTACCACTGCCGTACACTGCGGTTTCCCCGAGTCACAGCAAGGGGCTAGTGTGTTGTCTATGGACCCCCGCTCCTGCCAGGAAATTTATGGCAGCCTGACCTTCCTCTCTATGACCTTCCTGACTCTGGTGTTCACTGCCTTGCCCCTACTCAGGCACCTCTATGGCTGGGATGTCTGGTACTGCTTCCAGGTACTTCTACAAATCAATGTTGTGTTGTATTCCCTTCCTAGTAGTTAATTGATCAAGTAATGTCATTGATTTACCAGATAGTTCACTAATATGATTTCCCAGTGCACAATCAGTCCCTGATTAGAGGACCATAATTGAATGGCCCAGCTGTAAATCAGTTGTTTGTGTCCACATGTTGAACATCTACATTACACTATTTATTTTGTAACAAACAGGTGCTGTGGGCAGGACACAAGGGCTACTCACAACTGCCTGGGGGAAACTTCCAGAGTCAGTATGATGCCTTTGTGGTCTTCGACACGGGCAACCACGCAGTGAGAGACTGGGTCTACAATGAGCTGCTGGTCCACCTGGAGAACGTGGGGCGGAGGAGGTTCTGTCTCTGCCTGGAGGAGAGAGATTGGGTTCCAGGTCTGTCCTGCATCGAGAATCTTCACAGTGCTGTCTACAGCAGCATGAAGACCGTGTTTGTGCTGACGAGTGGGGCAAGCGGCGGGGGAGCACGGGTTAGCAGAGTAGATGGGGTGACTCGCCAGGCCTTCTACATGGTGCAGCAAAGGCTGCTGGATGAAAAGGTCAGACTTGCAATGCATTTGTGTGTCATTGGCAGCTCCAGTGTTTACTTGCTAAACTGTAATTATTTCGCCACTACGCCCTATTTATTGCCTTACCTCCCTAATCTTACCTCATTTGCACACACTGTACATAGATTTTTTCAATTGTGTTATTGACTGTAAGTTTGTTTATTCCATGTGTAACTCTGTGCTGCTGTTTGTGTAGCACTGCTTTGCTTTATCTTGGCTAGGTCGCAAATGAGAACATGTTCTCAACTGGCCTACCTGGTTAAATAATGGTGAAATAAAAACTATTATTAAAAAACAGTTGAAGTCGGAAGTTTACATACACTTAGGTTGGGTTCATTAAAACACATTTTTCAACCACTCCACAAATTGCTTGCCAGAGCTAAGGATGATGTTAAAGAGTTTTAGTATAGCCAATTGGAATTTGTTGTCTGTATATTTGATCATTTAATTTAGGATACCATCAACACCACAGGCCTTTTTGGGTTGGAGGGTTTATATTTTGTCCTGTAGTTCATTCAATGTAATTGGAGAATCCAGTGGATTCTGGTAGTCTATAATAGTTGATTCTAAGATTTGTATTTGATCATGTACAGTTGAAGTCGGAAGTTTACATACACTTAGGTTGGTATCATTAAAACCCGTTTTTCAACCACTCCACAAATTTCTTGTTAACGAACTATTGTTTTGGCAAGTCAGTTAGGACATCTACTTTGTGCATGACACAAGTAATTTTCCAACAATTGTTTACAGACAGATTATTTCACTTATAATTCACTGTATCACAATTCCAGTGGGTTAGAAGTTAACATACACTAAGTTGACTTTTCCTTTAAACAGCTTGGAAAATTCCAGAAATTGATGTCATGGCTTTAGAATCTTTTGATAGGCTAATTGACATCATTTGAGTCAATTGGAGGTGTACCTGTGGATGTATTTCAAGGCCTACCTTCAAACTCAGTGCCTCTTTGCTTGACATCATGGGAAAATCAAAAGAAATCAGCCAAGACCTCAGAAAAAAAGTTGTAGACCTCCACAAGTCTGGTTCATCCTTGGGAGAAATTTACAAATGCCTGAAGATACCACGTTCATCTGTACAAACAATAGTACGCAAGTTAAAACACCATGGGACCACGCAGCCATCATACCACTCAGGAAGCAGACGCATTCTGTCTACTAGAGATGAATGTACTTTGGTGCGAAAAGTGCAAATCAATCCCAGAACAACAGGAAAGGACCTTGTGTAGGAGCTGGAGGAAACAGGTACAAAAGTGTCTATATCCACAGTAAAACGAGTCCCATATCGACATAACCTGAAAGGCCGCTCAGCAAGGAAGAAGCCACTACTCCAAAACCGCCATAAAAAGCCAGACTACGATTTGCAGCTGCACATGGCGACAAAGATCGTACATTTTGGAGAAATGTCCTCTGGTCTGATGAAACAAAACTAGAACTGTTTCGCCATAATGACCATTGTTATGTTTGGAAGAAAAAGGGGGAGGCATGCAAACCGAAGAACACCATCCCAACCGTGAAGCACAGGGGTGGCAGCATCATGTTGTGGGGGTGCTTTGCTGCAGGAGGGACTGGTGCACTTTACAAAATAGATGGCATCAAGACATGGGTCGCATGAGTCTTCCAAATGGACCTTCCGACCCCAAGCATACTTCCAAAGTTGTGGCAAAATGGCTGAAGGACAACAAAGAAAATGTGTGGGCAGAATTGAAAAAGCGTGTGCGAGCATGGAGGCCTACAAACCTGACTCAGTTACACCAGCTCTGTCAAGAGGAATGGGCCAAAATTCACCCAACTTATTGTGGAAGGCTACCCGAAACGTTTGACCCAAGTTAAACAATTTAAAGGCAATGCTACCAAATACTAATTGAGTGTATGTAAACTTCTGACCCACTGGGAACGTGACGAAAGAAATAAAAGCTGAATTAAATAATTCTCTCTACTATTATTCTGACATTTCACGTTCTTAAAATAAAGTGGGGATCCTGACTGACCTAAGACAGGGAATTTTTACTAGGATTAATTGTCAGGAATTGTGAAAAACTGAGTTTAAATGTATTTAACTAAGGTATGTAAACTTCTGACTTCAACTGTACGTAGGCTACCTTCAAGTAATATATTCATATTGAAGCAAAAAAAAACAACAGGCAACATCCTTACCACTCACTCACTCACTCACTCACTCTGTACTGTCTTATCTGTTATCTTATCTGCAGGTGGACGTGGCGGTGTTGGTTCTGCTGGACGAGGTGTTTCCCAAGCTGAAGTACCTGCAGCTGAGGAAGAGGCTCTGCAGGAAGTCTGTTCTGTCCTGGCCCAGAAACCCTCAGGCCCAGCCACTGTTCTGGAACCACATGAAGACAGCACTGGCCTCCGACAACATCCGCTCCTATGACAGCAACGTCAGTGAGAGCTTCATATAGGTGGGTCGATCCACAAATAGAGTGCCTTTTATGTCCTTGTGACATTGTCTGTAAATGTTGATAGAATACTCAATTTAACAGTTGGATAACATACAGCACATCTATAACTACACTAAACCATGTTAGAAATTCCAATAGTATTGTGTTTTCATTCAAATAAAGTTGTTGTTTTCTCTGAAAATCCCCATTTTGGCATGTCCCACGTTATGTTTGTCGGTCTTCTATGAATATTTTCACTCACTTCACCCCAAAATGTGCCCAAGTTTTCACCATCATTGTAAAGCCCTAAGTAATGTGTTGCTGTGGTAGTCATTTCGGAAGATTATCATTTATTTAATGTGATTGGAGATTCATTTACATTTGTCCCTCGTGTTTAAGGTCAATCCTGTTATGTGAACTGAACTCTCATTTTAATATGGTGAAACTAATTACTTTACAAAAAAAATGTTTTAACAAGAAGCATTGAACATCTAATAGTTCTTAATTGTGTGTCCATCATAACACATCAACCCTGTCACCCATAAATAGATAAGCTAGAAATGTTTTAATGAGTTTAGAAAAATGGCACTTTATTCTTGGAATGACCCAGGTATACTAATAATGGAGTGGTTTTACAGTATAGCACATCTCATGTGCTTTACACTGTCAAGAGGAGGGGAATTCACTCACAACATTTTCTGGATTGAACTCTATTTTTTTCTTTGGCTATCAGATGGTATTATAAAATCAAGGTGAATATGTGAACTGTTAAAAAAAAAAAATTGTCTACAATGCGTTTACAGAATAAGTTTGATCCTTCAAAGATAGTTGCTTATTTTGGGTTGGTTTAACTTGTTGTTGCAGTCTGAAGAACATTTTCAGAAATAAATACATGCATTTAGTTACGTGTTAATTTTGATCAGTATTTAACCGATTTCAACAAAGGCCACACACATATTACAGAGGGAACAAAGTCATTATTATGTATTAAAACTCATCCCATGTAGAAGTTTACCACCATATCGAGAGCAATGGTGTCATCCAGCCCACACTACAACTTCCACTAAATGTAAATTCCTCCTCATCACTCTGTTCTTCACTTCCATATAAACGAGAACTGAGATTGGTGGTTCTTTTCTATTGTTGTCAACAGGTGAATAAAGCGTTCTTTTTTTGCCACAAGACTCTCTGTTTCTGAAGGAAGTTAGAATAGGAAACTCCTAAATGGCAGCACAGCTGCGTCCCATGGCACGTATTGTAAGAGTAGGGGTGTTAACCCCGGTGTCATGGCTAAATTCCCAACCTGGTCCCATTCGGTCGTTGCCACTTAACCATTCCTAATTGGCATATATCACTCTCCACCTAATAGTTGATGTGGGGCGAGTTGTCCGTGCATCACCCAGGTGGGTGGGGGATGAGGTGAGTTTACCCCTTACTATGTGAAGTGCTTTGAGTACCACAGTTGGCAGAAAGCTCTATATAAATCCAGTTAGTTATCCAATCGTGGCAGACGAAAGTATGTAGGAAATGACAGAGCAGCGGAAGAATTTAGCGTGAGTCATCAGGCTAGTAGTTCACTACAAAAAAATATAAATTCTAGTTTGCGCTGATGATGTCCTATGCTGATGTCACGGTGGGATAGTCTGACTGAGGCTGGTGGGAGGAGCTATAGGACGACAGGCTCATTGTAATGGCTGGATTGAAATGAATGGAACGGTATCTAACATGGAAACCACATGATTTCCATTCCAGCCATTACAATGAGCCTGTCGTCCTATAGCTTCTCCCACCAGCCTCCACTGTCCACTACACTGGTAAACTAGATATAGGGGAATGATCATTTGTGTTCAGGAGGTCTGGCTTAACCACCCCAAGACAGACAGGCGGATAGATGGAGACACACACACTGTCTCGTGACCTGTCTTCAGTCTGATTTCAGTCTTGTCTCTTGTGTGATTTGTGTTGTAAAGTTTATGAAAGTATGGCTGTGGTATACCCTGTGTGTGTACAATATTATTATTATTATTAAATATAAGGGGTTATCAAATCATCTGCCAATATAGGTTAGTAGTTGGCAGAGAAACTAATACCACTGACAGTGTCTGTGGTAGATACTGTTGAACTGAGAGAAGGGGCCCACTAGTGGAGTTGAGAGGGATGGTGAGGTTGCCATAGTGATACCTACTATCAACAGAAATAATACCAATCAACATCACTGTCACATAATAGTTCACAACATTTGGACAATATTGAACTGTTTGTATACCAATAGTATTATTCTTTTTAAATATAAGGGGGCATCAAATCAACTGCTAATATAGGTTAGTAGTGGGCAGAGAAACGTATACCATGGACATTTCAGAGGAGGCTGGTGGGACGAGCTATAGGAGGACTGGCTCATTTTAATGGCTGGAATGGAATACATGGAACAGACTCAGATATGTGGTTTACATATGTTTGATGTGTTTGATACCATTTCATTTATTTCATTCCAGCCATTACAAATGAGTCCGTCCTCCTACAGTTCCTCCCACCAGCCTCCTCTGGGACATTGGTATACAAACAGTTCAATATTGTCCAAATGTTGTGAACTATTATGTGACAGTGATGTTGATTGGTATTATTTCTGTTGATAGTAGGTATCACTATGGCAACCTCACCATCCCTCTCAACTCCACTAGTGGGCCCCTTCTCTCACTTCCACAGTATCTACCACAGACACTGTCAGTCAATCAACATTCTCTTCTCTGTCAGAGGGAAACATTGTCGAACCTTCTTGTAGTCTGGGGTTGATTTTTGTCTGTTGGTTTATCTAAATCTCTTGCAAGGATGAACAATAATATCCTTCTACTTTCTACCATATACATTAAACTCAATGACCAAATGTGGCTGTATTTCCTGCCACACCAGTCGACTAGCTTTCATTGTGCTCGTCCCATCGACTACGCTCACGGCGTTACCTCCATCTCCAATCATCGCTGTCCCTTTAATTGTCCCCGCCGCCGTGGGAGAGAGTTTGCGCGTGCTTGTGGCGGACAGCAGGAGAGGTCGACGGAATGCTGGGACTGTGGAGCTCGCGCAATGGACTTGGACACGAGCTGGGCTTTCCGGTGATGGAGAAGGACCGGTGTGTTGGCGGGTAAGAGAGCCTACTTCTACGAACACCGTCTTGATTTTAGGGCACCTTTAAAAAAAATAGATGATTCAAAATGCGTTGTTTTTGTGACTGAGAGGCTTAATTCTTATGTAATGTAGAGATATATACAGCCACGGATAGGAGAAGTCGCTTAATCCCCCTGCCCGTGGTCGCACATAGTTTCTACCCTGCGGGGTCTGACACGGGCTGGGTGGAATATATCTAGGACCGTGACTGTCTCATTAGGCCCAAGTGTTTCCACTTCTGAAGGGATATTAGACAGGTTGTTGGATTGAGAGCCGTTACATCTCTCATCAAGCATCACCCAGCATCATGCCAAACGTGTTGTAATATAAACTGGAGCAGTTTCCCCCGCGCTACTGCTGTGGTCAACTCAGAGACGGAGAATGACTTATTCTGTGGGGTGTAACAAAGCTATGTGTAGCTGAAGAACTTTGGGAATATTGTGATTTTCTTTTGGATCGATATAGGAAGTGATTTCAGCATCGTCCATCAACCCAAAATGATAGAAATTTGACTGACATGTCATGGTGCGTAAACTTCCTTCGCTCTGGGTAGAATTGACACAAGCGCCCAGTATCGGGAAGGGGATTTCAGTTTTTCTTCAATATAATGTCCTTTTTGATGTTGCGGATCACATTAGCTTCCAACAGGTTTATTTACGATACTTTAGCACAAAGCTAACCTTTGAATGTTAGATTTTTTTCAAAGACAATTGATTCACTCTTGTTTCGCGTGTTATCGGATGGAGTCTAGGAAAACACTATAAACTAAATGTTTAATATTGAGTTCTATGATACTGGTTTATGATTATAATATATTATGTAGGGTCGATTGCTGTCAGATAGCGTTTATTGTCTCTCATCCATTGATGGAAAGCGGATTGACAACTCGTGAGATTGACACATATCTAAACCAATGGTCTAGCCGTAGATTACCTCAACGCCCGATCTTCTTAGATAAGAGGAGGGATTTCTGGCATGGATTTGCATAGTATCCGCTTTCCTTTTCAGAGGAAAAACGCAAAACCGACCTTCGATCTGTGTCAAAGCGGAAGCAGCTGAGCTGTGAGGGCACTTTCAACCGTGCTGAAACGCAGTGTTTTGCTTCTTTTAAAAACGGACAGTAGGACCTGGGGGATGTTGGTACTTAAGTAAAATACTTTAAAGTACTATTTAATTCGTTTTTATGGGGGTATCTGTACTTAACTATTTATATTTTTGACTACTTTTACTTCACTAAATTCCTAAAGAAAATATTGTACTTTTACTCCATACACTTTCCTTGACACCCAAAAGTACTCATTACATTTTGAATGCTTAGCAGGACAGGAAAATAGTCAAATTCACGCACTTAACAGAACATCCCTGGTCATCCCTACTGCCTCTGATCTGGTGGACTCACTAAACAGAGAACATCCCTGGTCATCCCTATTGCCTCTGATCTGGCGGACTCACTAAACAGAGAACATCCCTGGTCATCCCTACTGCCTCTGATCTGGCGGACTCACTAAACACAACATGCTTTGTTTGTAAATGTCTGTATTTTGGAGTGTGCCCAAGGCTAACCGTAAAATAAAAACAAGATGATGCTGTCTGGTTTGCTTAATATAAGGAATATGAAATGATTTTTACTTTTAATACTTAAGTATATTTTAAACCAAATACTTTTAGACTTTTACTTTGTAAAATTATACTCGAGTATCTTCATTTTTACTCAAGTATTACAATTGGGTACTTTTTCCACCACCGGTAGCCTACTTTTTATGTTAGCAGCTGTTTTTTTCTCTCTCTCAATGCCAAATATTTTCTTGGAATAGTAGAGAAAGGGACATTTATCAACGAGCACACACAATTAAAAACTAACTTTCACTCCACCCACAAGGCAAGAAATCGTTCAAATTTTCTCTCTCCTTGCTTACCCTGTCTAATCCATTTCTCTCCTCACTTACCCTGTCTCCATCTCTCTCTCCTCACTTACCCTGTCTCCATCTCTCTCTCCTCACTTACCCTGTCTCCATCTCTCTCTCCTCACTTACCCTGTCTCCGTCTCGCTCTCTCTCTCTCCTTGCTTACTGTCTCCATCTCTCTCTCTCCTCACTTACCCTGTCTCCATCTCTCTCTCCTCACTTACCCTGTCTCCATCTCTCTCTCCTCACTTACCCTGTCTCCATCTCTCTCTCCTCACTTACCCTGTCTCCATCTCTCTCTCCTCACTTACCCTGTCTCCATCTCTCTCTCTCCTCACTTACCCTGTCTCCATCTCTCTCTCCTCACTTACCCTGTCTCCATCTCTCTCTCCTCACTTACCCTGTCTCCATCTCTCTCTCCTCACTTACCCTGTCTCCATCTCTCTCTCCTCACTTACCCTGTCTCCATCTCTCTCCTCACTTACCCTGTCTCCATCTCTCTCTCTCCTCACTTACCCTGTCTCCGTCTCGCTCTCTCTCTCTCCTCGTTTACCCTGTCTCCGTCTCGCTCTCTCTCTCTCCTCGTTTACCCTGTCTCCGTCTCGCTCTCTCACTCTCCTCGTTTACCCTGTCTCCATCTCGCTCTCTCTCTCTCCTCGTTTACCCTGTCTCCGTCTCGCTCTCTCTCTCTCCTCGTTTACCCTGTCTCCGTCTCGCTCTCTCTCCTCGCTTACCCTGTCTCCGTCTCGCTCTCTCTCTCTCCTCGCTTACCCTGTCTCCGTCTCGCTCTCTCTCTCTCCTCGCTTACCCTGTCTCCTTCTCGCTCTCTCTCCTTGCTTACTGTCTCCATCTCTCTCTCTCCTCGTTTACCCTGTCTCCGTCTCGCTCTCTCTCTCTCCTCGCTTGCCCTGTCTCCGTCTCTCTCGGTCTCTCCTCGCTTACCCTGTCTCCGTCTCTCGCTCTCTCCTCGCTTGCCCTGTCTCCGTCTCGCTCTCTTTTTCTCTCTCTCCTCGCTTTCCCTGTTTCCGTCTCTCGCTCTCTCTCCTCGCTTGCCCTGTCTCCGTCTCGCTCTCTCTCTCCTCGCTTACCCTGTCTCTGTCTCTCTCTCTCTCTCTCTCCTCGCTTACCCTGTCTCCGTCTCTCTCTCTCTCCTCGCTTACCCTGTCTCCGTCTCGCTCTCTCCTCGCTTGCCCTGTCTCCGTCTCGCTCTCTTTTTCTCTCTCTCCTCGCTTTCCCTGTTTCCGTCTCTCGCTCTCTCTCCTCGCTTGCCCTGTCTCCGTCTCGCTCTCTCTCTCCTCGCTTACCCTGTCTCTGTCTCTCTCTCTCTCTCTCTCCTCGCTTACCCTGTCTCCGTCTCTCTCTCTCCTCGCTTACCCTGTCTCTGTTTCTCGCTATCTCTCCTTGCTTACCCTGTCTCCGTCTCGCTCTCTCTCCTCTCTTACCCTGTCTCTGTCTCTCTCTCTCCCCCTCTCTCTCCTCTCTTACCCTGTCTCCGTCTCGCTCTCTCTCTCTCCTCGCTTACCCTGTCTCCGTCTCGCTCTCTCTCTCTCCTCGCTTACCCTGTCTCCGTCTCGCTCTCTCTCTCTCCTCGCTTACCCTGTCTCCGTCTCGCTCTCTCTCTCCCTCCTCACTTTCCCTGTTTCCGTCTCTCGCTCTCTCTCCTCGCTTACCCTGTCTCGCTCTCTCTCTCTCCTCGCTTACCCTGTCTCCGTCTCGCTATCTCTCCTCGCTTACCCTGTCTCGCTCTCTCTCTCTCCTCGCTTACCCTGTCTCCGTCTCGCTCTCTCTCTCTCCTCGCTTGCCCTGTCTCCGTCTCGCTCTCTCTCTCTCCTCGCTTACCCTGTCTCCGTCTCGCTCTCTCTCTCCCTCCTCACTTTCCCTGTTTCCGTCTCTCGCTCTCTCTCCTCGCTTACCCTGTCTCGCTCTCTCTCTCTCCTCGCTTACCCTGTCTCCGTCTCGCTATCTCTCCTCGCTTACCCTGTCTCGCTCTCTCTCTCTCCTCGCTTACCCTGTCTCCGTCTCTCTCTCTCTCTCCTCGTTTACCCTGTCTCCGTCTCGCTCTCTCTCTCTCCTCGTTTACCCTGTCTCCGTCTCGCTCTCTCTCTCTCCTTGTTTACCCTGTCTCCGTCTCGCTCTCTCACTCTCCTCGTTTACCCTGTCTCCATCTCGCTCTCTCTCTCTCCTCGTTTACCCTGTCTCCGTCTCGCTCTCTCTCTCTCCTCGTTTACCCTGTCTCCGTCTCGCTCTCTCTCCTCGCTTACCCTGTCTCCGTCTCGCTCTCTCTCTCTCCTCGTTTACCCTGTCTCCGTCTCGCTCTCTCTCTCTCCTCGCTTACCCTGTCTCCGTCTCGCTCTCTCTCCTCGCTTACCCTGTCTCCGTCTCGCTCTCTCTCTCTCCTCGTTTACCCTGTCTCCGTCTCGCTCTCTCTCCTCGCTTACCCTGTCTCCGTCTCGCTCTCTCTCTCTCCTCGCTTACCCTGTCTCCGTCTCGCTCTCTCTCTCTCCTCGCTTACCCTGTCTCCGTCTCGCTCTCTCTCTCTCCTCGCTTACCCTGTCTCCGTCTCGCTCTCTCTCCTCGCTTACCCTGTCTCGCTCTCTCTCTCTCCTCACTTTCCCTGTTTCCGTCTCTCGCTCTCTCTCCTCGCTTACCCTGTCTCGCTCTCTCTCTCTCCTCGCTTACCCTGTCTCCGTCTCGCTATCTCTCCTCGCTTACCCTGTCTCGCTCTCTCTCTCTCCTCGCTTACCCTGTCTCCGTCTCTCTCTCTCTCTCTCCTCGTTTACCCTGTCTCCGTCTCGCTCTCTCTCTCTCCTCGTTTACCCTGTCTCCGTCTCGCTCTCTCTCTCTCCTCGTTTACCCTGTCTCCGTCTCGCTCTCTCACTCTCCTCGTTTACCCTGTCTCCATCTCGCTCTCTTTCTCTCCTCGCTTACCCTGTCTCCGTCTCGCTCTCTCTCTCTCCTCGTTTACCCTGTCTCCGTCTCGCTCTCTCACTCTCCTCGCTTACCCTGTCTCCGCCTCGCTCTCTCTCTCTCCTCGCTTACCCTGTCTCGATCTCTCTCTCTCCTCGCTTACCCTGTCTCGCTCTCTCTCTCTCCTCACTTACCCTGTCTTGCTCTCTCTCTCTCCTCGCTTACCCTGTCTCCGTCTCGCTATCTCTCCTCGCTTACCCTGTCTCCGTCTCGCTCTCTCCTCGCTTACCCTGTCTCCGTCTCGCTATCTCTCCTCGCTTACCCTGTCTCCGTCTCGCTCTCTCTCCTCGCTTACCCTGTCTCGATCTCTCTCTCTTCTCGCTTACCCTGTCTCGCTCTCTTTCTCTCTCCACGCTTACCCTGTCTCGCTCTCTTTCTCTCTCCTCGCTTACCCTGTCTCGCTCTCTTTCTCTCTCCTCGCTTACCCTGTCTCCGTCTCGCTCTCTCCTCGCTTACCCTGTCTCCGTCTCCCTCTCTCTCCTCGCTTACCCTGTCTCCGTCTCTCTCTCTCTTCTCGCTTACCCTGTCTCCGTCTCGCTCTCTCTCTCTCTCCTCTCTTACCCTGTCTCCGTCTCTCTCTCTCTCTCCTCGCTTACCCTGTCTCCGTCTCGCTCTCTCTCTCTCTCCTCGCTTACCCTGTCTCCGTCTCCCTCTCTCTCCTCGCTTACCCTGTCTCCGTCTCTCTCTCTCTCTCTCTCCTCGCTTACCCTGTCTCCGTCTCTCTCTCTCTCCTCGCATACCCTGTCTCCGTCTCTCTCTCTCTCCTCGCTTACCCTGTCTCCGTCTCTCTCTCTCTCCTCGCTTACCCTGTCTCCGTCTCTCTCTCTCTTCTCGCTTACCCTGTCTCTGTCTCTCTCTCTCTTCTCGCTTACCCTGTCTCCGCCTCGCTCTCTCTCTCTCTCTCCTCGCTTACCCTGTCTCTGTCTCTCTCTCCTCGCTTACCTCGTCTCCGTCTCGCTCTCTCTCTCTCCTCTCTTACCCTGTCTCCGTCTCGCTCTCTCTCTCTCCTCTCTTACCCTGTCTCCGTCTCGCTCTCTCTCTCCTCGCTTACCCTGTCTCCGTCTCCCTCTCTTTACTCTCTTACCCTGTCTCCGTCTCCCTCTCTTTACTCTCTTACCCTGTCTCCGTCTCGCTCTCTCTCTCTCCTCTCTTACCCTGTCTCCGCCTCGCTCTCTCTCTCTCCTCGCTTACCCTGTCTCTGTCTCTCTCTCCTCGCTTACCCTGTCTCCGTCTCGCTCTCTCTCTCTCCTCTCTTACCCTGTCTCCGCCTCGCTCTCTCTCTCTCCTCGCTTACCCTGTCTCTGTCTCTCTCTCCTCGCTTACCCTGTCTCTGTCTCTCTCTCCTCGCTTACCCTGTCTCCGTCTCGCTCTCTCTCTCATCGCTTACCCTGTCTCCGCCTCGCTCTCTCTCTCCTCGCTTACCCTGTCTCCGTCTCGCTCTCTCTCTCTCCTCGCTTACCCTGTCTCTGTCTCTCTCTCCTCGCTTACCCTGTCTCCGTCTCGCTCTCTCTCTCTCATCGTTTACCCTGTCTCCGTCTCGCTCTCTCCTCGCTTACCCTGTCTCCGTCTCGCTCTCTCTCTCCTCGCTTACCCTGTCTCCGTCTCTCTCTCTCCTCGCTTACCCTGTCTCCGTCTCGCTCTCTCTTTCTCTCTCCTCGCTTACCCTGTCTCCGTCTATCTCTCTTCTCGCTTACCCTGTCTCCGTCTCGCTCTCTCTCTCCTCGCTTACCCTGTCTCCGTCTCGCTCTCTCCTCGCTTACCCTGTCTCCGTCTCGCTCTCTCTCTCCTCGCTTACCCTGTCTCCGTCTCTCTCTCTCCTCGCTTACCCTGTCTCCGCCTCGCTCTCTCTCTCTCCTCGCTTACCCTGTCTCTGTCTCTCTCTCCTCGCTTACCCTGTCTCCGTCTCGCTCTCTCTCTCTCCTCTCTTACCCTGTCTCCGTCTCGCTCTCTCTCTCTCCTCTCTTACCCTGTCTCCGCCTCGCTCTCTCTCTCTCCTCGCTTACCCTGTCTCTGTCTCTCTCTCCTCGCTTACCCTGTCTCTGTCTCTCTCTCCTCGCTTACCCTGTCTCCGTCTCGCTCTCTCTCTCATCGCTTACCCTGTCTCCGCCTCGCTCTCTCTCTCTATGCTTACCCTGTCTCCGTCTCGCTCTCTCTCTCTCCTCGCTTACCCTGTCTCTGTCTCTCTCTCCTCGCTTACCCTGTCTCCGTCTCGCTCTCTCTCTCTCCTCGTTTACCCTGTCTCCGTCTCGCTCTCTCCTCGCTTACCCTGTCTCCGTCTCGCTCTCTCTCTCCTCGCTTACCCTGTCTCCGTCTCTCTCTCTCCTCGCTTACCCTGTCTCCGTCTCGCTCTCTCTTTCTCTCTCCTCGCTTACCCTGTCTCCGTCTATCTCTCTTCTCGCTTACCCTGTCTCCTTCTCGCTCTCTCTCTCTCTCTCCTTGCCTACCCTGTCTCCGTCTCGCTCTCTCTTTCTCTCTCCTCGCTTACCCTGTCTCCGTCTATCTCTCTTCTCGCTTACCCTGTCTCCGTCTCGCTCTCTCTTTCTCTCTCCTCGCTTACCCTGTCTCCGTCTATCTCTCTCCTCGCTTACCCTGTCTCCCGCTCTCTCTCTCTTCTCGCTTACCCTGTCTCCATCTCGCTCTCTCTCTCTCCTCGCTTACCCTGTCTCCGTCTCGCTATCTTTACTCTCTTAGCCTGTCTCCGTCTCCCTCTCTTTACTCGCTTACCCTGTCTCCGTCTCTCTCTCTCTCCTCGCCTACCCTCTCTCCGTCTAGCTGTCTCTTCTCGCTTACCCTGTCTCCGTCTCGCTATCTCTCCTTGCTTACCCTGTCTCCGTCTCGCTCTCTCTCCCTCTCTCTCCTCTCTTACCCTGTCTCCGTCTCTCTCTCTCCCTCTCTCTCCTCTCTTACCCTGTCTCCGTCTCGCTCTCTCTCTCTCCTCGCTTACCCTGTCTCCGTCTCGCTCTCTCTCTCCTCGCTTACCCTGTCTCCGTCTCGCTCTCTCTCGCCTCGCTTACCCTGTCTCGCTCTCTCTCTCTCCTCGCTTACCCTGTCTCCGTCTCGCTCTCTCCTCGCTTACCCTGTCTCTGTCTCGCTCTCTCTTTCTCTCTCCTCGCTTACCCTGTCTCCGTCTCGCTCTCTCCTCGCTTGCCCTGTCTCCGTCTCGCTCTCTCCTCGCTTGCCCTGTCTCCGTCTCTCTCTCTCTCTCCTCGCTTACCCTGTCTCCGTCTCGCTCTCTCTCCTCGCTTACCCTGTCTCGCTCTCTCTCTCTCCACGCTTGCCCTGTCTCGCTCTCTCTCTCCTCGCTTACCCTGTCTCCGTCTCGCTCTCTCCTCGCTTGCCCTGTCTCCGTCTCTCTCTCTCTCTCCTCGCTTACCCTGTCTCCGTCTCGCTCTCTCTCCTCGCTTACCCTGTCTCGCTCTCTCTCTCTCCACGCTTACCCTGTCTCGCTCTCTCCTCGCTTGCCCTGTCTCCGTCTCGCTCTCTCCTCGCTTGCCCTGTCTCCGTCTCTCGCTCTCTCTCCTCGCTTACCCTGTCTCGCTCTTTCTCTTTCCTCGCTTACCCTGTCTCCGCCTCGCTCTCTCTCTCCTCGCTTACCCTGTCTCCGTCTCGCTCTCTCTCTCTCCTCGCTTACCCTGTCTCTGTCTCTCTCTCCTCGCTTACCCTGTCTCCGTCTCGCTCTCTCTCTCTCCTCGTTTACCCTGTCTCCGTCTCGCTCTCTCCTCGCTTACCCTGTCTCCGTCTCGCTCTCTCTCTCCTCGCTTACCCTGTCTCCGTCTCTCTCTCTCCTCGCTTACCCTGTCTCCGTCTCGCTCTCTCTTTCTCTCTCCTCGCTTACCCTGTCTCCGTCTATCTCTCTTCTCGCTTACCCTGTCTCCTTCTCGCTCTCTCTCTCTCTCTCCTTGCCTACCCTGTCTCCGTCTCGCTCTCTCTTTCTCTCTCCTCGCTTACCCTGTCTCCGTCTATCTCTCTTCTCGCTTACCCTGTCTCCGTCTCGCTCTCTCTTTCTCTCTCCTCGCTTACCCTGTCTCCGTCTATCTCTCTCCTCGCTTACCCTGTCTCCCGCTCTCTCTCTCTTCTCGCTTACCCTGTCTCCATCTCGCTCTCTCTCTCTCCTCGCTTACCCTGTCTCCGTCTCGCTATCTTTACTCTCTTAGCCTGTCTCCGTCTCCCTCTCTTTACTCGCTTACCCTGTCTCCGTCTCTCTCTCTCTCCTCGCCTACCCTCTCTCCGTCTAGCTGTCTCTTCTCGCTTACCCTGTCTCCGTCTCGCTATCTCTCCTTGCTTACCCTGTCTCCGTCTCGCTCTCTCTCCCTCTCTCTCCTCTCTTACCCTGTCTCCGTCTCTCTCTCTCCCTCTCTCTCCTCTCTTACCCTGTCTCCGTCTCGCTCTCTCTCTCTCCTCGCTTACCCTGTCTCCGTCTCGCTCTCTCTCTCCTCGCTTACCCTGTCTCCGTCTCGCTCTCTCTCGCCTCGCTTACCCTGTCTCGCTCTCTCTCTCTCCTCGCTTACCCTGTCTCCGTCTCGCTCTCTCCTCGCTTACCCTGTCTCTGTCTCGCTCTCTCTTTCTCTCTCCTCGCTTACCCTGTCTCCGTCTCGCTCTCTCCTCGCTTGCCCTGTCTCCGTCTCGCTCTCTCCTCGCTTGCCCTGTCTCCGTCTCTCTCTCTCTCTCCTCGCTTACCCTGTCTCCGTCTCGCTCTCTCTCCTCGCTTACCCTGTCTCGCTCTCTCTCTCTCCACGCTTGCCCTGTCTCGCTCTCTCTCTCCTCGCTTACCCTGTCTCCGTCTCGCTCTCTCCTCGCTTGCCCTGTCTCCGTCTCTCTCTCTCTCTCCTCGCTTACCCTGTCTCCGTCTCGCTCTCTCTCCTCGCTTACCCTGTCTCGCTCTCTCTCTCTCCACGCTTACCCTGTCTCGCTCTCTCCTCGCTTGCCCTGTCTCCGTCTCGCTCTCTCCTCGCTTGCCCTGTCTCCGTCTCTCGCTCTCTCTCCTCGCTTACCCTGTCTCGCTCTTTCTCTTTCCTCGCTTACCCTGTCGCTTTCTCCACTCCTCCATCTATTTCTGTCTCCCTCACTCTCTGTCTCCTCTCATTCTCTATCTCTCTATGTGGTTATACAGTGTCTCCCTCACTCTCTGTCTCCTCTCATTCTCTATCTCTCTATGTGGTTATACAGTGTCTCCCTCACTCTCTGTCTCCTCTCATTCTCTATCTCTCTATGTGGTTATACAGTGTCTCCCTCACTCTCTGTCTCCTCTCATTCTCTATCTCTCTATGTGGTTATACAGTGTCTCCCTCACTCTCTGTCTCCTCTCATTCTCTATCTCTCTATGTGGTTATACAGTGTCTCCCTCACTCTCTGTCTCCTCTCATTCTCTATCTCTCTATGTGGTTATACAGTGTCTCCCTCACTCTCTGTCTCCTCTCATTCTCTATCTCTCTATGTGGTTATACAGTGTCTCCCTCACTCTCTGTCTCCCTTCATTCTCTATCTCTCTATGTGGTTATACAGTGTCTCCCTCACTCTCTGTCTCCTCTCATTCTCTATCTCTCTATGTGGTTATACAGTGTCTCCCTCACCCTCTGTCTCCTCTCATTCTCTATCTCTCTATGTGGTTATACAGTGTCTCCCTCACTCTCTGTCTCCTCTCATTCTCTATCTCTCTATGTGGTTATACAGTGTCTCCCTCACTCTCTGTCTCCTCTCATTCTCTATCTCTCTATGTGGTTATACAGTGTCTCCCTCACTCTCTGTCTCCTCTCATTCTCTATCTCTCTATGTGGTTATACAGTGTCTCCCTCACTCTCTGTCTCCTCTCATTCTCTATCTCTCTATGTGGTTATACAGTGTCTCCCTCACTCTCTGTCTCCTCTCATTCTCTATCTCTCTATGTGGTTATACAGTGTCTCCCTCACTCTCTGTCTCCTCTCATTCTCTATCTCTCTATGTGGTTATACAGTGTCTCCCTCACTCTCTGTCTCCTCTCATTCTCTATCTCTCTATGTGGTTATACAGTGTCTCCCTCACTCTCTGTCTCCTCTCATTCTCTATCTCTCTATGTGGTTATACAGTGTCTCCCTCACTCTCTGTCTCCTCTCATTCTCTATCTCTCTATGTGGTTATACAGTGTCTCCCTCACTCTCTGTCTCCCTTCATTCTCTATCTCTCTATGTGGTTATACAGTGTCTCCCTCACTCTCTGTCTCCTCTCATTCTCTATCTCTCTATGTGGTTATACAGTGTCTCCCTCACCCTCTGTCTCCTCTCATTCTCTATCTCTCTATGTGGTTATACAGTGTCTCCCTCACTCTCTGTCTCCTCTCATTCTCTATCTCTCTATGTGGTTATACAGTGTCTCCCTCACTCTCTGTCTCCTCTCATTCTCTATCTCTCTATGTGGTTATACAGTGTCTCCCTCACTCTCTGTCTCCTCTCATTCTCTATCTCTCTATGTGGTTATACAGTGTCTCCCTCACTCTCTGTCTCCTCTCATTCTCTATCTCTCTATGTGGTTATACAGTGTCTCCCTCACTCTCTGTCTCCTCTCATTCTCTATCTCTCTATGTGGTTATACAGTGTCTCCCTCACTCTCTGTCTCCTCTCATTCTCTATCTCTCTATGTGGTTATACAGTGTCTCCCTCACTCTCTGTCTCCTCTCATTCTCTATCTCTCTATGTGGTTATACAGTGTCTCCCTCACTCTCTGTCTCCTCTCATTCTCTATCTCTCTATGTGGTTATACAGTGTCTCCCTCACTCTCTGTCTCCTCTCATTCTCTATCTCTCTATGTGGTTATACAGTGTCTCCCTCACTCTCTGTCTCCTCTCATTCTCTATCTCTCTATGTGGTTATACAGTGCGTGTGTGGGTGTAATTAGGGGTTGCCTAGACACAGAGAAAGCTTTTCAGTATAGAGTAGAGGCCCACTCCCACTCTGAACCCAATATCACAGGATTCCTGCCTGCTTAGACCTAAGATCTCACTTCTCAATCGAAATAACACTGTTCTCTCAGGGGTGATATTGTCTGTGCTGGTGTGATTTTGTTGATTGGCGCCATGTCTTTTCTCTTCCTCTTTCCATGTATTTTTATTTCCCTCCCTCCCTCTCCCTCCCTCCTGCTCTCTTTCACAGTATCCATGGTACCCTCCAGTGTTGCAGTGAGCTCCAGAATAGTGACCAGCCTGTGTGAGAGATCAGCAGCCTGCTGTGTTGGAACTGTCTCCAACCACCAGTGACAGAGATGAATGGCAGTGAGTAAGACAAATCCTAGTCCAAAAACATAAGGATCCCCGAGGACAAGAAAGACGCCACCTCGTTAGACACTTCTTTTTATTTCTGACCATGTAGCTGCCATGTTTCCACATTAGAATCCAGCCGTCATCAGAGCAGGATGCATGACAGTGCCAGGAGCACTGGGCATGGAGAGGGCAGCTCCGCACGATCAACTAAGTTACAGAAGAACCCGAAGCAGGGGTACCGTAAACTGGGCGTGGCTAGTGGGTCAGGGTCAAAGTCGGCCGGGACAGGGTCAGGGGGTAAAACCTTGTCTATGGAGAACATCCAGTCCCTGAACGCAGCCTATGCCACCTCCGGCCCCATGTACTTAAGTGACCGCGATGCCTTGGCCTCCTCCGGTGGCTACCCTAAAGGAACCATGACTCTGGGCCGAGCCACCAGCAGGACCTCCTACACGGGCCGGACCACAGCCATGGGCAGCAGCCCCAACATCACCACCACATCAGACAGCCAGGGCTATGGGGACCAGAGCCACACCCAGCACCTCCAGGCAGGGGGGCCCTCAGGGCTGCTGAGGCAGGCTGGACGGGGTGGAGAAGGAGGGGGAGAGGACATCCAGGCTCAGCTCAGGGAGCTGCAGAGAGAGAATGAACTGCTGAGAAGAGAGATGGACGGAGGGAGGGATGGGAGAGAAGAGAGGATGAGCTCTTCTGTCAACAGTAGAAAGAACTTCTGGAGCCCGGAGGTGAAAAGTCGAGACAGAGGGATGAGGAAAGAGGAGGGAGCCCTTACATCCATCCTGAAGGAACAGAAGTGGGCCTCTCCAGAGGAGGACCAGGTGAGAATAACTGGGGGAGGGAGGGAAGTAGGCTTGATGAAGGCCCATGATGGTCTTAACATGGGGACAAAGCATCCACACTGTCTGCCTGGAGGTTTCTGTGTAGAAATGAATAATGTATCCCAATGGGTTTCTGGGTGGTTTTTAGACAGATATACACCACCGTTCAAAAGCTTGGGGTCACTTAGAAATGTCCTTGTTTTTGAAAGAAAAGCAAATTTTTTTGTCCATAAAATAACATCAAATTGATCTGAAATAGTGTAGACATTGTTAATGTTGTAAATGACTATTGTAGATGGAAACGGCTGATTTCTGTTGGGGACCCCTTCCCGCTCTGATCCCGTTACCGGGATTTATTGACAAGATACCATGGCGGGAAATTCAAAACTGCAAGAATCTAATCATTTCAATTTCTCAAACAATCAACTATTTTTCACCATTTGAAAGATAAACATCTCCTAAATCCAACCACATTGTCCGATTTCAAAGAGGCTTTACGGCGAAAGCATAAAGTTATGTTAGGAGAGTACATTGAAAATAGCTGTGTGTAATGTTTTGTCAATTCAAAGACAGGCGTCACCAAAAGCAGAAAACCAGCTAAAATTATGCACTAACCTTTGACAATCTTCATCAGATGACACTGCTAGGACATTATGTTAGGCAATACATGCATTTTTTGTTCCATCAAGTTCATATTTATATCCAAAAGCATTTTACAGTGGCGGTGAAATTCAGATTTTTTTTTCCCTCAAATGCTTCTGGTAAATCAGCGTTACAATTTACAAATTACTATTCGAAAACATTGGGAAATTATAATATTGTCATTCAAAGAATTATAGATTAACATCTCGTAAATGCTACCGCATTGCCAGATTTCAAAATAACTTTACTGGGAAATCACACTTTGCAATAAACGGGGTGCTATGCTGAGAACAATAGGCTAGGCTAGGCTATACAGGTTAGCACCATCTTGGAACCATCTAATATCAATAATACTATTGTAAATATTCCCTTACCTTTGATTATCTTCATCAGAAGGCACTTCCAGGAATCTTCCAGGAATCCCAGGTCCACAACAAATGTTGTATCTTTCGACAAAGTTCATAATTTATGTCCAAATAACTCCAAGTTGTTCCATGTTGTTAGCACGTTCAGTAGCCTACTCAAAATGTAGGGCGGGGGGGGGGGGGGGAGTCACGACGAAAAGTAAAAAAATATATATATTTACGTTCGTTCAAACATGTGAAACGTTGTTTAGCATCAATCTTTAGGGCCTTGAGAACGTGAAACGGATACATATTTCAACAGGACCTCTCCTGTGTCTTGATAAACGTTTGAAATACAAAGTCTCATCTCACATGAACGCGCATGTGCGCGCAATAATGAAGTGACGACATCCCAGGGACGTCAACTTCCCTTCCTTGTCATCCGGTCTCTGTTCATCATAGACGCTTCAAACAACTTTATAAAGATCGTTGACATCTAGTGGAAGCCGTAGGAAGTGCAAAATGAATCCTTTGTCACTGTGTGTTCTATTAGCAATGACTCGAAAATAGTACAGCCACAAAATTTTAATTTCCTGCTTGTATTTTTCTCAGGTTTTTGCCTGCCATATGAGTTTTGTTATACTTACAGACACCATTCAAACAGTTTTAGAAAATTCAGAGTGTTTTCTATCCAAATGTGTTAATAATATGCATATCCTAGCTTCTGAGTTGGTGTAGGAGGCAGTTAAAAATGGGCACATATTTTTTTCAAAATTCTCAATACTGCCCCCTAGCCCCAACAGATTTTAACGAAATATCTACATAGGTGTACAGAGGCCCATTATCAGCAACCTTCACTCCTGTGTTCCAATGGCACGTTGTGTTAGCTAATCCAAGTTTATCATTTTAAAAGGCATTAGAAAACCCTTTTGCAATTATGTTAGCACAGCTGAAAACGGTTGTCCTGATTAAAGAAGCACGTTGAGACTGGTGTTTTGCGAGACGGAGACAGGGTAAGCGAGGAGAGAGAGACGGAGACAGGGTAAGCGAGGAGAGAGAGAGAGAGAGAGAGAGACGGAGACAGGCTAAGAGAGTAAAGAGAAGGGTAAGCGAGGAGAGAGACTTGTGAGCCGTCTGTTTCTCAAACTAGACACTCTAATGTACTTGTCCTCTTGCTCAGTTGTGCACCGGGGCCTCCCACTCCTCTTTCTATTCTGGTTAGAGCCAGTTTGAGCTGTGAAGGGAGTAGTACACAGCGTTGTACCAGATCTTCAGTTTCTTGCCAATTTCTCGCATGGAATAACCTTCATTTCTCAGAACAAGTATAGACTGACGAGTTTCAGAAGAAAGTTATTTGTTTCTGGCCCATTTTGAGCCTGTAATCGAATGCACAAATGCTGATGCTCCAGATACTCAACAAGTCTAAATGGCCAGTTTTATTGCTTCTTTAATCAGGACAACAGTTTTCAGCTGTGCTAACATAATTGCAAAAGGGTTTTCTAATGATCAATTAGCCTTTTAAAATGATAAACTTGGATTAGCTAACACAACGTGCCATTGGAACACAGGAGTGAAGGTTGCTGATAATGGGCCTCTGTACGCCTATGTAGATATTCCATTAAAAATTATCCGTTTCCAGCTACAATAGTCATTTACAAGATTAACAATGTCTACACTGTATTTCTGATCAATTTGATGTTATTTTAATGGATTTTTTTGTTGTTGCTTGTTCTTTCAAAAACAAGGACATTTCTAAGTGACCCCAAACTTTTGAACGTGGTGGTGTATATAAAGACCGTGTGCTAAAAACACTCTCACTCTGTTACCATGGGAACATGTCCAACAGGCTGGCATTCTAGCAGCTATAAAAGTCAGTTCTTCTGTGAAGTTAGAATGAAGGGAGGAGAGGTTCTATATACTGCTCTCTGGTCTGTCTGTCTTCTCTCACTTTCACCCACTCTTTCCTTCTCCCTTTCACTCTTTCCTTATCACAGAGGTGTGTTTTATTAGGCTTAGCTTCTTCTCCCTCACACAGCTGTGAGGCCTCCTCTCCATACCTTTTTTAGCTCGGTCTCACACTCTTACACTAACTGTCCACTAACTGCACCACTGTGCTTTTACACTGGCGTGCACACACACACACACACACACACACACACACACACACACACTGTTTTTCCTCATCTCACTCAGATAAAGAACAGAGAAACATTGAGCCCACAGGGGTGAACCTTATGTATTTTCATTAATAGTGACTGTGAATACAGAACCATTCTACAGACAGCTTCCTTTGGGGTTGGATGGAGCAATTCAGCCTTGCTGCTTTAACTACCCCATACCCACACGCTTTTCAATGTATTCACTTACTGTACATTTGATAATAACTACTCTGATGCCATAGATAGCACATACTGTACACCGTAGCCTGCACATTATCCTGAAGACATGTCCTTACATAACCTGAGAGGGGTGGGGGGTCAGAGGGTGAGACAGTGATTTAATATATGTGTTTTTTAACCTTTCTTTTTATTATTGTGTTTCTTTGTAAAGTCTTTAGGGTGGATGGATACCACTAGGCATGATCCAAACATCATCATTGTTTGTATTCAGAACACAGCAGTGTGTGCTGTGTTTAGGGAAAAGGGGATACCTAGTCAGTTGTGCAACTGAATGCATTCAATTGAAATGTGTCTTCCGCATTCAACCCAACCCCTCTGAATTAGAGAGGTGCAGGGGGGTTGCCTTAATCCACATCCACGTCTTGGCGCCCGGGGAACAGTGGGTTAACTGCTTTGCTCAGGGGCAGAGCGACAGATTTTCACCTTGTCAACTCGGGGATTCGATCCAGCAACCTTTCAGTTACTGGCCCAACGCTCTAACCCGCCAGGCTACCTGTTCACTATGATGACAGATTATATAGCTGTTCTTTAGCAGAACTGATCGATATCAGTAGACAGGAATATTGGTGATATTGAGGTTTTGTTGTTCTGCAGTCAGTACAATCCTCTTTAACAAACACACATGGTAGGATCAATACACTCTAATTGAGGAGGCCAGACAGCGGTAGCACCCTTTATTGATTCCTCTCTAAACTTGTACTTCTCTTCCCTCGACCTTCTGACTTAACTTTTAGTTTCTAGTAATATGTTGTCGTCACGACAGAAGCCACTATTATCTATTGTCTGCCAAAGTTTCTCTGCCCTCTCCCTCTCTCATCCTTTTCCTCCCTCCTCTCTTTTGCTTTTTCTCTCCTCTTGTTCTCTCCATTCTTGTTACTTCTCTCCCCCCTCTCTGTATTCTCCTTCCCTCGTCTCTGGAGATAGTCAGAGGGAGACCGGTTGTGAGACAGGGAAATATTAGCATTAAAAAGGTCCTCCTTCACTCAAATGGCGCTGGAGGGGATGGCTGCTGTTTTTTGGGCTCTTAACCAACCGGTTTATGGGCTCTTAACCGTGCTATTTTGTTGGTTTTTTCACATTGTTTGTAACCTATTTTGTACATAATGTTGTTGCTACGTCTCTTATGACCGAAAAGAGCTTCTGGAAATCAGAACAGCGATTACACACCTTGAACTGGACAAAGAATTTTTCTTTAACGAGTCGGACGAGAGGGATTTACTCCAGACACCCGAGAACGGTCATCCTGATTACAGGCCTTCCCTGTGGCTCAGTTGGTAGAGCATGGTGTTTGCAACGCCAGCATGGTGTGTGCAACGCCAGGGTTGTGGGTTCGATTCCCATGGGGGGCCAGTACAAAATTTTTTAAAAAAATGCATGAACTGAAATGTATGCATTCACTACTGTAAGTCGCTCTGGATAAGAGCGTCTGCTAAAATGTAAAAATGTAAATGTAAGGCCCTCATCCCTGTCAATCACTGGAGAGACGCAGGTATTGCGGAAGGAGGTTGGGGTGTGAGGATATGGCGGCGAGCGGCTAATCTGCCTTTACCATCGGTACTATTGGCCAACGTACAATCGTTGGATAATAAAGTGGACGAACTACAAGCACGCATATCCAACCAAAACTATAATATCTTATGTTTCACCGAGTCGTGGCTGAACGAAGACATGAATAACATACAGCTGGTGGGTTATACACTGTATCAGCAGGATAGAACAGCAGCCTCTGGTAAGACAAAGGGTGGCGGTCTATGTATATTTGTAAGCAACAGCTGGTGAACGATATCTCAAGGTTTTGCTCGCCTGATGTAGAGTATCTCATGAAAAGCTGTAGACCACACTATCTACCAAGAGAGTTTTCATCTATGTTCTTCGTAGCTGTCTATTTCCCATCACAAACCGATGCTGGCACTAAGACCGCACTCAATGAGCTGTATACGGCTGTATACGCTCATCCAGAGGCAGCGCTCCTAGTGGCCGGGGACTTTAATGCAGGGAAACTTAAATCCGTTTTACCTCATTTCTACCAGCATGTTAAATGTGCAACCAGAGGAAAACAAACTCTAGACCACCTTTACTCCACACACAGAGACGCGTACAAAACTCTCCCTCACCCTCCATTTGACAAATCTGACCATAATTATATCCTCCTGATTCCTGCTTACAAGCAAAAACTAAAGCAGGAAGTACCAGTGACTCGGTCAATAAAGTGGTCACATGAAGCAGATGCTAAGCTACAGGACTGTTCTGCTAGCACAGACTGGAATATGTTTCGGGATTCTTCCGATGGCATTGAGGAGTACACCACATCTGTCACTGGCTTCATCAATAAGTGCATCGATGACATTGTCAGTACAGTCACCCACAGTGACTGTACGTACATACCACAACCAGAAGCCTTCCATGCTCGCTTCAAGGCAAGTAACACTGAAACATGCAGGAGAGCATCAGCTGTTCCGGATGACTGTGTGATCACGCTCTCCGTAGCCGATGTGAGTAAGGCCTTTAAACAGGTTAACATTCAAAAGGCTGCAGAGCCAGACGGATTACCAAGAACTGTACTCCAAGAATGCGCTGACCAACTGGCAAGTGTCTTCACTGACATTTTTCAACCTCTCCCTGTCTGAGTCTGTAATACCAACATGTTTCAAGCAGACCACCATAATGCCTGTGCCCAAGAACTCCAAGGTAACCTGCCTAAATGACTACCGACCCGTATCACTCACGTCTGTAGCCATGAAGTGCTTTGATAGGCTGGTCCTGGCTCACATCAACACCATTATCCCAGAAACCCTAGACCCACTCCAATTTGCATATCGCCCCAACAGATCCACAGATGATGCAATCTCTATTGCACTCCACACTGCCCTTTCACGCCTGGACAAAAGGAACACCTATGTGAGAATGCTGTTCATTGACTACATTTCAGCATTCAACACCATGGTGCCCACGAAGTTCATCACTAAGCTAAGGACTAAACACTTCCCTCTGCAACTGGATCCTGGACTTCCCGACGGGCCGCCCCCAGGTGGTAAGGGTAGGTAACAACACATCCGCCACGCTGATCCTCAACACGGGGGCCCGTCAGGGGTGTGTGCTCAGTCCCCTCCTGTACTCCCTGTTCACTCATGGCTGCATGGCCAGTCATGACTCCAACACCATCATTAAGTTGTGGTAGGCCTGATAACCGACAACGACGAGACAGCCTCTAGGGAGGAGGTCAGAGACCTGGCCGTGTGGTGCCAGAATAACAACCTCTCCCTCAACGTGATCAAGACAAAGGAGATGATTGTGGACTACAGGAAAAGAAGGACCGAGCACGCAACCATTCTCATCGACGGGGCTGTAGTGGAGCAGGTTGAGAGTTTCAAGTTCATTGGTGTCCACACCACCAACAAAGTAACATGGTCCAAGCACACCAAGACAGTCGTGATGAGGGCACGACAAAACCTATTCCCCCTCAGGAGACTGAAAAGATTTGGCATGGGTCCTCAGATCCTCAAAAGGTTCTACAGCTGCACCATCAAGAGCATCCTGACTGGTTGCATCACTGCCTGGTATGGCAACTGCTCAGCCTCCGACTGTAAGGCACTACAGAGGGTAGTGCGTGTGGCCCAGTACATCACTGTGGCCAAGCTTCCTGCCATCCAGGACATCTACATTTTACATTTTAGTCATTTAGCAGACACTCTAATCCAGAGCAACTTACAGTAGTGAATACATACATTTCATGCATTTGTTTTTTTGCACTGGCCCCCCGTGGGAATCGAACCCACAACCCTGGCGTTGCACACACCATGCTCTACCAACTGAGCCACAGGGAAGGCACCAGGCGGTGTCAGAGGAAAGCCCTAAAAATTGTCAAAGACCCCAGCCACCCTAATCATAGATTATTCTCTCTGCTACCGCATGGCAAGCGGTCCCGGAGCGCCAAGTTTAGGTCCAAGAGGCTTCTAAACAGCTTCTTCCCCCAAGCCATAAGACTACTGAACATCTAGTCAAATGACTACCCAGACTGTTTGCATTGCCCCCCCCCCCCACCACCACTCTTTTACGCTGCTGCTACTCTCTATGCATAGTCACTTTAATAACTCTACCTACATGTACATATTACCTCAACTAACCGGTGCCCCCGCACATTGACTCTGTACCAGTACTACCTGTATATAGCCTCCACACTGACTCTGTACCAGTACTACCTGTATATAGCCTCCACATTGACTCTGTACCAGTACTACCTGTATATAGCCTCCACATTGACTCTGTACCAGTACTACCTGTATATAGCCTCCACATTGACTCTGTACCAGTACTACCTGTATATAGCCTCCACATTGACTCTGTACCAGTACTACCTGTATATAGCCTCCACATTGACTCTGTACCAGTACTACCTGTATAGTATATAGCCTCCACATTGACTCTGTACCAGTACTACCTGTATATAGCCTCCACATTGACTCTGTACCAGTACTACCTGTATATAGCCTCCACATTGACTCTGTACCAGTACTACCTGTATATAGCCTCCACATTGACTCTGTACCGGTACTACCTGTATATAGCGTCACTATTGTTATTTTACTGCTGCTCTTTAAGGTATTAGGTCTTTTTCTTAACTGCATTGTTGGTTAAGGGCTTGTAAGTTAGCACTTCACTGTCTACACCTCTTGTATTCGGCACATGTGACATAACATTTGATTTGATTTGAAGACTTGTTTTTCACCATCTGTTTGTGTGAATGTGTTGGTGTGTGTGTACTCTGTGTGTGTGTGTGTGTGTGTGTGCGTGTAGTCTGTGTGTGTGCGTGCGTGTAGTCTGTGTGTGTACTCTGTGTGTGTGTGTGTGTACTCTGTGTGTGTGTGTGTGTGTACTCTGTGTGTGTTGTGTGTGTGTACTCTGTGTGTGTGTGTGTGTGTACTCTGTGTGTGTGTGTGTGTGTGTGTACTCTGTGTGTGTGTGTGTTGGTTCTGCTCCGGTATTCACTGTCAACTGTACGTTCTAACATCTCCTCGTACACCCCGTCGCAGTGTGTCTGTGTGTTCCTCGTTCTATGATGGGAGAAGTGTTCCAACTGACGTCGTTCAGACAGTTTGAGCTTCCTGTCTGTCTGTGTGTTCCTAGTTCTATGATTGGTTGAAGTGTTCCAACTAATGTCGTTCAGACAGTTTGAGCTTCCTGTCTGTCTGTGTGTTTTTAGTTCTATGATGGGAGAAGTGTTCCAACTGATGTCGTTCAGACAGTTTGAGCTTCCTGTCTGTCTGTGTGTTTTTAGTTCTATGATGGGAGAAGTGTTCCAACTGACGTCGTTCAGACAGTTTGAGCTTCCTGTCTGTCTGTGTGTTCCTAGTTCTATGATGGGAGAAGTGTTCCAACTGACGTCGTTCAGACAATTTGAGCTTCCTGCATAGTTGAAAGTATTTATTTTGTTCATCATTCTTGTAGGCTTTGTATTTGATAGCTTTTTTGTATGTGTTAAAGTTGAATGTTTTTGTATTTGTGTGAAAACTGTGTGTGCGGGTCTGTAACAAGTAGCTGTTTTTGCCATGGCTTCTAGCGAGCCTGTTTTTCTGTTTTTTCCCCAGTAAAGCTATGATGTGACAGTTTGAACTCAGTAAAGTAAGGGTTGTTAAGTTGAACTGAGCCTTGTGCCCACAGAGCCATCATCCTTCCTGTTAGAGTGGTGTCACCCGGTCTGGCCCTGTGTTCTGTCTTTATGACTGGAAGTGTCGCCATCTACTGGAGTGTGTTGACATTGCATTTATGTGTGAATAATGACAGAGATTCAATCAACTCTAAAATGCTATAGTAGAGTATTGAAGATATGCAGATCCTTACCTTTGATTATAAATGTAATGATTGTATACTTTAGCTAAAAGTGCTTAATTTAGCCAGCAGGGAATGAGTGTGTTCTGTTTCATTTTGCTTTTTACTTTTTAAAACAGTTTATTTTTTACTTCACCATATTATGCTGCA
Source organism: Salmo trutta (assembly GCF_901001165.1). NCBI lineage: Eukaryota > Metazoa > Chordata > Actinopteri > Salmoniformes > Salmonidae > Salmo > Salmo trutta. The sequence goes on along the minus strand of NC_042986.1, from coordinate 34,532,540 downwards.
GGTTTGGGAACCTAGAAGAAAAAGGTGTTTTCCTGAGTTTGCTCCTATCCTTTTGTGTTCAGCTGTGTGTGTGTGTCATTGTCCTCCTTGTGTTTCTGTGTCTTCCCTGTGTATCTCTTCCTTTTAATGGCTACCTCTCTGTCTCTCTCTTTCCCTCTGTCTCTCTCCCTCTCTCTCTCTCTCTCCCTCTCCCTCGCTCTCCCCCCCTCTCTTCTCTCTCTCTCTCTCTCTCTCTCTCTCTCTCTCTCTCTCTCTCAGCACCTCCAGTTGTCAGTGCATGGGCTACAGGAAGAGCTGAGAAGTCATAGAGAGATGAACAGTCGTCTGCAGCAAGAGAACTCGGGATCTCACACAAACATCTCCACTCACACCGGCTCGAACCGAGAACTCCATATTGAGGACCACCGGGCTGGCATCAGCCCTGGACACAGTCCTGGTCTGGGCCCCAGTCACCTCCACAGCCCTGGGCAAAGACATAGCCCCGGCCCTGGTCTAGGAGTCAGCCCCAGACACAGCCCCAGTAACACCTACAACCATGGGCCCAGAAACAGCCCTGTCCATCCCCATAGCCCTGGGTACAGCTCCAACGTCAGACACCACCAAGCTGACATCCACAGCCCTGGGTACAACTCTGGGCCTGGCCCCAGACACAGCCCTGCTAACACTCTCATCCCCTTGTCTAGAAAGAGCCCCAGCCACCTCATCCACAGCCCTGGCCGTTGCCTCAGCCCTCCCAGCAGCCCATGCATGGTCCCTGGGTGCGATGGCTTCTCCTCTCCCCCTCCCCTGGATCTGACGGAGGAGAACTTCAGCCGGCTGCAGTCAGATCATGAACGGCAGGGCAAGGAGCTGTACCTGCTGAGGAAGACCCTGGAAGAGATGGAGCTGAGGATTGACTCCCAGAAACAGACGCTGGGGGCCAGGGACCAGTCTATCCAGAGGCTGCTGGAGATGATCCAGGGAGGAGGGAGGGGTCAGAGAGGCGAGAGGTCAGAGATAATCACCATGGCAACAGCACGCGAGGAGGCGGAGTACCAGGTGTGTCATCTGGAGGAGCAGCTGGACCAGAGGGAGAAAGAGAACCTGCATCTGAGAGAGGTGTGTGTTTCTTTGTGTTTGTCACTATAGCTCAGTGGTTCCCAAACTTATTTTGGCCCACCACCCCATTTTGATACATAAAATGTCTTGCCACCATGTGAAAAAACAATTATGTAATTAACAGCCAATGTTCACTTTTTAATTTGGTGCTATGGCAGTCAATTCAAAAACATTTTAACAGTGTTTCTGATTGTCTTCTCAACTCACCATCACATACTTTTAATGTGGTGCTATGACAGTCAACTGCAAATGAGTCTGACATAATGCATCTCATCTCACCACCACTAATGACATGCGTGTGCTTGAGGCATGTCGCATCAGAGCTTCTCAAAGTCGGGGGGCGTGGTCGACAGTGCGCACCTCATCTCTGCTGTCACATCCAACCTGGATGGATATTTGGTTTTAATGCAGACGAGAGCACTGAATCCAGCTTCACACAGATATGAGCTGATGAAGGGTACCATGAGTTTCATGATGCTTTCAAGACAAGGCCAAATCATGACGTCAGTGATCTTCAGGTCGGAAAGTATGATCTCTAGAAAGAGGCCCTAGTTCCCGAGTTGGAATTCCCAGTTGGATGACCATTCAAAAGATTTTTCCCATTGGGTCCTTGTTTTTTTCCTGAGTTACTAGTTCGGAAGTCTGAGATTTCCAAGTTCCCAGTTGTTTTGAACGTGGCATTAATGACAGGGAGACGGCATGAGTCAGGAACTAAAACTCCTCCTTAGTGACCCATGAATGCATTCGGTCACATGACAGCTCAATCAGCTGTTTGATTTCACTTAACGGCATGTCAACTGGGGCGGCAGGTAGCCTAGCGGTTAGAGCGTTGGACTTGTAACCGAAAGGTTGCAAGATCAAATCCCTTAGCAGACAAGGTAAAAATCTGTCGTTCTGCCCCTGAACAAGGCAGTTGTTCGTAGGCCGTCATTGAAAATAAGAATTTGTTCTTAACTGACTTGCCTAGTTAAATAAAGGTCAAATAAAAATAAACTGAGCCAGGATCACAGGCCAACGGATTGGGAAGTAGGTCCCAAAGTGCTCTTTCAGGCGTTGGAGGTGAGAGTCATCACTGGTGTGGGATACTTACTGTACTGATGCTGTTTTCTGTTAGAAACATGCACAACCGAGGGAAGGGGGCATGGTTCGCCTTTGAAAGACTCTCCAATAACAATTATTTCCTGATTTGGTCACTCATTTGTAAAATGTTTTTGTATTTCCCCTGTATGCTTGCATTCGTTCTGCTTCCCAAATATGTTACGTAGGCAAGGAGACAGATTTTCTTTTCATTAAACAGAAAGTTTACCAGGTTTTTTTTTCTCCATTGTGAATGACAACACTTCCTCTCTCAATGCGAAAAATCTTTCCAACACTCCCCCTCGATAACCATCAAGCCTCATTGTGAAGTAGGATATTGTCATGCTCTGATCTCATATCTCCACATAGTTTTGTGAACAACCGTGCGTGCAGTGGATATGGTTTGATGTAGTTTACAATCAAAGTTACCTGCTGCAGTATATCTCTCTTCTGTGCTCAGCTGTTTTGCCCCCAGTTAATCTCGGTATATCATACAATGTGTCCATATGGCAGAAGTAGACACATTCATAACTAGAGTACAGAGGCCTACCCACCATCCCGCCATAGATGGAGCCCCACCATTCGATCCCATGGAATCAGTTTTCTTGTCAATATTGCTATGCAGCACGCTGAACATCCCCTGTGCCGTTTCGTGAGACAGAACAATATGTCCTCATTAATAGCATCCCCGACAAAAGTCCATGCATGGGCATCTCGGCCCTCAGAGCTAACGTCCATTTGGAGAGCATTTTGCTGGGGAGTTTTTGAATCGTTCAGTCAGTTTCCTCTTGATTGCTAGCAATAGCATAAATTATTCGTTCAACAGTGTTATATGACAGGTGTGTGTTTCTGTGCCTTCTGCCTCCCCACATATTGTTTTCACCTTATCAATATTGCGGCCGGTAATATCAAAGTCTCTGCAACAGTGTGTGGTTTCATAGCGTAGCCGGCCTAGCCGTTCACCGTGGGAATGATTCAACAGTGTGTGGTTTCATAGCGTAGTCGGCCTAGCCGTTCACCGTGGGAATGATTCAACAGTGTGTGGTTTCATAGCGTAGCCGGCCTAGCCGTTCACCGTGGGAATGATTCAACAGTGTGTGGTTTCATAGCGTAGCCGGCCTAGCCGTTCACCGTGGGAATGATTCAACAGTGTGTGGTTTCATAGCGTAGCGGGCCTAGCCGTTCACCGTGGGAATGATTCAACAGTGTGTGGTTTCATAGCGTAGCCGGCCTAGCCGTTCACCGTGGGAATGATTCAACAGTGTGTGGTTTCATAGCGTAGCCGGCCTAGCCGTTCACCGTGGGAATGATTCAACAGTGTGTGGTTTCATAGCGTAGCCGGCCTAGCCGTTCACCGTGGGAATGATTCAACAGTGTGTGGTTTCATAGCGTAGTCGGCCTAGCCGTTCACCGTGGGAATGATTCAACAGTGTGTGGTTTCATAGCGTAGTCGGCCTAGCCGTTCACCGTGGGAATGATTCAACAGTGTGTGGTTTCATAGCATAGCGGGCCTAGCCGTTCACCGTGGGAATGATTCAACAGTGTGTGGTTTCATAGCGTAGCCGGCCTAGCCGTTCACCGTGGGAATGATTCAACAGTGTGTGGTTTCATAGCGTAGCCGGCCTAGCCGTTCACCGTGGGAATGATTCAACAGTGTGTGGTTTCATAGCGTAGCCGGCCTAGCCGTTCACCGTGGGAATGATTCAACAGTGTGTGGTTTCATAGCATAGCCGGCCTAGCCGTTCACCGTGGGAATGATTCAGGTGCTGATTTTTCCCTTGATCTAAGGGAGCTCTGGTTGAATTGTATCTTTTAGATTTTAATCATTGTAATTTAGATGTTTAAGCTTAACCACATTACAATGATTTTGAGATCCAAAGACAATATTATACTATATATACAGTACCAGTCAAAAGTTTGGACACACCTACTCATTCCAGGGTTTATATTTTTACTATTTTCTACATTGTAGAATAATAGTGAAGACATCAAAACTATGAAATAACACATATGGATAATGTAGTAACCAAAAAAGTGTTAAACAAATCAAAATATATTTTATATTTGAGATTCTTCAAAGTAGCCACCATTTTCCTTGATGAACAAGCCTAGGCTACTATAGATAGCTAGCGTATATGGTGGTATTCAAGCTGAGGTTAATCAATAAATACAAATATATATATATATATATATATATTGATTAGCTAGCTAGCAAACGTTACCTAGCTAATGTTAGCTTGATTATACAAAGTCAAACAGCTAGCCTCTGTAGCTAGCTAGCTACGATTAGTCAGCTGAAATCTAGCTAGCTAGCTACTATAACGAACATGCAAAGAAAGGTAGCCAGCTATATTTGTTGATGAGAGATTTGTTACAAAATTAACTTCAGCCATTAGCTAGCTAGCTAGTTAGAGCCAGACAACAACAGCTGAAGCTAGCTACGTCCAAATGACAGTCCTACATTTTCCACTGAACATAGCTAGCTAGCAACTGTACATTAGTTCAAAACCAACACCAAAATTTGGACAAATTGTCACACTGCTACCTTACTATGCATGCAATGTGCCCTTTGCAAGCTAGCTACTCCATAGTCCAGGCTACAGTAAGAGCTAGACACATTTCACTGTCAGACAGGACACAACTCAAACTGCTAAACAAAATAGTTGCTAATTAACATTAACAGTGCCTCTGCTCTGGCTCTGTTGTGCACTGACTGCAGTGTGCAAATTGCTAGCATCAGGAAAACTCACCAGTTTAACATCCAAAATACAATCCAGTATGCTCCTTCTCCGGTCTTCTTGACATTTGAATCCACATGTGTGCTGATCAACAGTGCCAAACTAACAACTCTGCCATATGTTGGATATTGTTCAACTCTGCCTTGCAGACCTGTGTGAAGCTAGTCACAATAAGGATTAGCCACAATAGTGGAATTTGCGGTTCGCTTTCAAATTGAGTATTTTATTTATTTATTTAACCTTTATTTAACTAGGCAAGTCAGTTAAGAACAAATTCTTATTTACAATGACGGCCTGGCAAAAGGCCTCCTGAAGGGGACGGGGGCTGGGATAAACATTTAAAATACATTAAATAAAAATATAGGACAACACTACATAAAGAGAGACCCGAAGACAACATAGCATGGCAGCAACACATGACAACACAGCATGGTAGCAACACAACATCACAACAACATGGCAGCAGCACAACCTGGTAGCAGCACAAAACATGGTACAAACATTATTGGGCACAGACAACAGCACAAAGGGCAAGAAGGTAGAGACAACAATACATCATGCAAAGCAGCCACAACTGTCAGTAAGAGGGTCCATGATTGAGTCTTTGAAGGAAGAGATGGAAATAAAACTGTCCAGTTTGAGTGTTTGTTGTAGCTCGTTCCAGTCGCTAGCTGCAGCGAACTGAAAAGACGAGTGACCCAGGGATGTGTGTGCTTTGGGGACCTTTAACAAAATGTGACTGGCAGAATGGGAGTTGTATGTAGAGGATGAGGGCTGCAGTATATATCTCAAATAGGGGGGAGTGAGGCCTAAGAGGGTTTTATAAATAAGCATCAACCAGTGTGTCTTGCAACACTTATACAGAGATGACAAGTTTACAGAAGAGTATAGAGTGTAGTGATGGGTCCTATAAGGAGCATTGGTGGCAAATCTGATTGCCGAATGGTAAAGAACATCTAGCCGCTCGAGAGCACCCTTACCTGCCGATCTATAAATAACGTCTCTGTAATCTAGCGTGGGTAGGATGGTCATCTGAATCAGGGTTAGTTTGGCAGCTGGGGTGATAGAGGAAACCAAGTCTAGATTTAACTTTAGCCTGCAGCGTTGATATGTGCTGAGAGAAGGACAGTGTACCGTCTAGCCATACTCCCAAGTACTTGTATGAGGTGACTACCTCAAGCTCTAAACCCTCAGAAGTAGTAATCACAGCTGTGGGGAGAGTGGCATTCTTCTTACCAAACCACATTACCTTTGTTTTGGAGGTGTTCAGAACAAGGTAAAGGGCAGAGAAAGCTTGATGGACACTAAGAAAGCTTTGTTGAGCATTTAACACAAAATCCGGGGAGGGACCAGCTGAATATAAGACTGGATCATCAGCATATAAATGGATGAGAGAGCTTCCTACTGCCTGAGCTATGTTGTTGATGTAAATTGAGAAGAGCTTGGGGGCTAGGATCGAGCCTTGGCGTACACCCTTAGTGACAGGCAGTGGCTGAGACCGCAGATGTTCTGACTTTATACACTGCACTCTTTGAGAGGTAGTTAGCAAACCAGGCCAAAGACCCCTCGGAGACACCAATACTCCTTAGCCGGCCCACAGGAATGGAATGGTCTACAGTATCAAAAGCTATGGCCAAGTCAATAAAAATAGCAGGACAACATTGCTTAGAATCAAAATAAGTGACAGTGGTTCAAACTTATACAAATACAGTGCTCTCCTGAATTATTAGCACCTTAGGAAAATAGGAACAAAAATTGCAGTGAAAAAGGTAATTGTTTATCAGCTTGATCTTACATTCAAAATATCATATCAATCTAATGTCATGACGTTGCCCTCTTTGGGTTTTCTATGCACCATCCCCCTACCTCTGTCTCCCCTACCCAGGCTCTGTGAGAGTGGTCGTAAATTCCTAAGAAAATGTCCTGCCTCAGGGCCACAGTATAAAGAGAGAGTGGGTTTCATAGAAAGAACCCAGGAAATCTTCCACCTCACAGGCCTGGAGAACCTAACAATATTTATGTTCTGGAGTAGGTATAAAAGATCGGTGAAGAATCCAACTACGAACTGGTCCATTTGGGACAATTTTGTGAAATGCATGAGAGACAATACGGCCACATTACCATGGCGCTGTTTATATAATAGCCTCAGTTGTGAGACTTACATCTAATGGTTGTATAAAATGAATAAGGATACAGCTATTTGGAATATGTTGGGATGCTTGTAAGATGTTAATGTGAGAGAATTGTATTTCTGTTTAAAGTTTTACCAAGTCATCGGCACGCCCCCATGCACAGACGGGATCTGGCGTCATGAAAGAGCCTTTTTCTGTTATTCCGAATTTAACCCCCACCCAGGGTTTCTATCACCAGACCGAGCTGACCATTATTAGTTGGCTGAAGGTTTGACCATGCATTCCTCGTTCTGAACTTTAACCATACCACGTGGCTAAACTCTTAGACTATTGATACCGACAGAATAATAACAAGCCTTTGATATTAATTACTAGTCTTCAGCTAGGAATTTGGTATCATTGAACGCGAAGACCGACTAAACATCTGTCCTATAACGACATTAATGAATGTCACTTTGAAATATCCATTCTAACCGAGAGAGAGAGAACACGAGGACAACTCTCCAACAGAACGGACTTTTCAACAAAGATCCCGACGACACACTGAGCGTAAATATATATATATTGATTGCAGTTGTTCCCGAATGAGTGAGCGTTCATGTGCAAAGGATTAGCATATCAATTGTTATAATTATCAACTCTTTTGTCTAACAAGCCGCCATGCCGGTTTAGCCCACTAGGGCACATTCTCCTATCATTTGCTTGTAACCATATCTGTTTGTTATTTCATTTCTGTGAATTACTTAGTTAGTAAATAAAGGATTTTAAGACAATTGCTGTATGGATGACTCATAGTGAAGACTGGGTTCGTGCAGATAACCAACAATTTACGATGTTTGGAATGAAACTGACGAGGTAAACGAATACATCATTCATCAGAAGACTAATAGATCAGGTATTATAATATCTGAAAGTTATATTAGGAAAATTATAACTTTGTAATCTGAATATTTTCCTTGGTGCCCCGACTTCCTAGTTAATTACCGTTACACGATTAATCAGTTTAATCACGTAATAATAATTACAGAGAGTTATTTGATAAATATGTCTTCAGTTTAATGATGCCAAAGACATGACACTAACCATTTAATTGAGTTAAAATTGTAAAACTAAAATAAACTCATCAAGAAATAATTATGACCTGAACCTCATTGAAATCCTGTGGGGTGATCTGAAGAGGAGAGTCCACAAGCAGGGACCAAGGACACTGAAGGATCTGGAGAGTTTCTGTATGGAGGAATGACCTCAAACCCCTTCCTATGTGTTCCCCATCTCATCAAACATTAGAAGAGACAACTCAGAGCTGTTATCTTGGTAAAGGGAGGGTGTACTAAGTACTAAATGCAGGGGTGCCAATAATTGTGACATGCATGTTTTTGAAAAAAATGTTGGAACAATTTTAAATCAATTAAAGGTTAGATTCATATGATATTTTCAGTTTAAGATCAAGCTGATAAACACCAATGACATATGGGTGCCAATAGGGTGCCAAAATTCATGAGGGCAGTGTAGTAGAATCATGCCATATTTGAAGTAGATAATGGTAAACAAGGTCGGGATGTTGAACAGCCCTTTTAGCAGTGGTATATCGGCCATATACCACACCCTCTCAGGCCTTATTCTTTTTATTATAATGTTGTGGAAGAATGTTGCATAGTCACCTTCTGGTGTAAAAAACATGGAAATTAAAAATAAAAAGCAAAGTTTTATGTGAGAATAGGTATTGGTCTGAAGCTGAAAAAAAGAAAGGAAATTCAAGAGCCCCACAATGCCTACTCCACCCATGCTCTACCAAGGTTTTCCAGCACACAGCTTTGACCTACTACAGTAGCTATGTTGGTATTGTACTTCAAACGAGGTGTAGGCAGGTTGTTTAGGATTCACACCTTCTCAAACAACCTAATTCATACTCTTCAGAGGGATACTGGACTTTACAGTGTCCTGCTATTAAAATGATTAATACCTGTGTGTGCATGTGTGTGTGTTTTATATATTATACTGAATAAAAATATAAACACACAATTTGAAGTGTTGGTCCCGAGGGGGCGCTAGTGAGCAGCAACATGTGAAGACGCGTTTTCTCGTTGCTCAGATCCAGGGAGAACAATTTACTATTAATACTTAACCAGCACCTCCCCTACCGTGTTAATTCTGTAACATTTAATTTGGAATCAAACCCAATTCACTAACCTGGCTTTTTTCTGCCTTTTAATCATAAAATGTTGAGACAACAGCGGCCGCGGACCACAAAGGAGCAGGCCTCTGCTGAAGCCTCGGGCTCACCTGACACGGACTCTGATCCCCCTGACCTAGCCATCGTAATGGCGGCTGTCATTAAATCTGAACAGACATGACACCCGTCTGAATAGTCTGGAAGATGGCGCAAATATTTACTCCGACAAAGTGGGGAAACTGGAAGAGCAAGTCACCCGGCTATCATCAAATGTCGTCAAACTCACTTCCAAGGTTGAGGACCTCGAGAACAGACAGCGCCGGGAGAACGGTCGCAATTTTGGCGTGAGAGAGGGACTCGAGACTGTAGGCGGAATGCGGCATACCCTGGCCATAGCTAAACTGCTACAGGAAATTCTAGGCCTCCTTGTTTTTGAAAGAAAAGCAAATTTTTTTGTCCATTTTTAAAATAACAGCAGATTGATCAGAACTACAGTGTAGACATTGTTAATGTTGTAAATGACTATGTAGCTGGAAACGGTAGATTTTTTATGGAATATCTAAACTCAGCCAAAAAAGAAACGTCCCTTTTTCAGGACCGTCTTTCAAAGATAATTTGTAAAAATCCAAATTCATTGTAAAGTGTTTAAACACTGTTTCCCATGCTTGTTCAATGAACCATAAACAATTAATGAACATGCACCTGTGGAACGGTCGTTAAGACACTAACAGCTTACAGACGGTAGGCAATTAAGGTCACAGTTATGAAAACTTAGGACACTAAAGAGGCCTTTCTACGGACTCTTAAAAACACCAAAAGGAAGATGCCCTGCTCATCTGCGTGAACGTGCCTTAGGCATGCTGCAAGGAGGCATGAGGACTGCAGATGTGGCCAGGGCAATAAATTGCAATGTCCGTACTGTGAGACGCCTAAGACAGCGCTACAGGGAGACAGGATGGACAGCTGATCATTCTCGCAGTGGCAGACCATGTGTAACAACACCTGCACAGGATCGGTACATCTGAGCATCACACCTGCGGGACAGGTACAGGATGGCAACAACAACTGCCCGAGTTACACCAGGAACGCACAATCCCTCCATCAGTGCTCAGACTGTCCGCAATATGCTGAGAGAGGCTGGACTGAGGGCTTGTCAGCCCTCAAGGCAGGTAAGGCAGGTCCTCACCAGACATCACCGGCAACAACATCGCCTATGGGCACAAACCCACCGTCGCTGGACCAGACAGGACTGGCAAAAAGTGCTCTTCACTGACGAGTCGTGGTTTTGTCTCACCAGGGGTGATTGTCGGATTAGCGTTTATCGTCGAAGGTCTGAGTGTTACACCGAGGCCTGTACTCTGGAGCAAGACCGAGGTGGAGGGTCCGTCATGGTCTGGGGTGGTGTGTCACAGCATCATCGGACTGAGCTTGTTGTCATTGCAGGCAATCTCAATGCTGTGTGTTACAGGGAAGACCTCCTCCCTCATGTGGTACCCTTCCTGCAGGCTCATCCTGACATGACCCTCCAGCGTGAAAATGCCACCAGCCATACTGCTCATTCTGTGTGTGATTTCCTGCAAGACAGGAATGTCAGTGTTCTGCCATGGCCAGCGAAGAGCCCGAATCTCAATCCCATTGAGCACGTCTGGGATCGGAGGGTGAGGGCTAGGGCCATTCCCCCCAGAAATGTCTGGGAACTTGCAGGTGCCTTGGTGGAAGAGTGGGGTAACATCTCACAGCAAGAACTGGCAAATCTAGTGCAGTCCATGAGGAGGAGATGCTCTGCAGTTCTGAATGCAGCTGGCGGCCACACCAGATACTGACTGTTACTTTTGATTTTTACCCCCCCCTTTGTTCATGTACACATTATTCCATTTATGTTAGTCAACATGTCTGTGGAATTTGTTCAGTTTATGTCTCAGTTGTTGAATCTTGTTAGGTTCATACAAAATAGTACCCTCAAAACACCTGTCTCAACGTCAACAGTGAAGAGGCGACTCCAGGATGCTGGCCTTCTAGGCAGAGTTCCTCTGTCCGGTGTCTGTGTCCTTTTGCTAAAGAGAGGATGGGTAGACCAAATATTTCACTCCAACTTTAGTGCTGTCACATGTGCTCCCTCTCCGGCCTCTAGGTCACCAGGCTGCTCATTATGGCGCACACCTGTCACCATCGTTACGCGCTTCAGCGCCTCATGACACTTACCTGGACTCTATCACCTCCTTGATTACCTGCCCTTTATATGTCATTCCCTTTGGTTCCTTCTCCAGGCGTCACTGTTTTTGTTTCCTGTCTGTGTGCTGTTCGAGTTTCTTGTTTTCTATTATGTTCCGTTTATGTATTAAAACACTCACTCCCTGAACTTGCTTCCTGACTCTCAGCGCACATCGTTACAGAATGACGCATTGCCAAAGGCGATAGCCAATATCACAGCATCGTTATCTCAGACCATAGCCCTGTCCAGCTACATATCCGCTTTCCAGACAGTACTGTGTCACAACGCACGTGGCGACTTGACTCACTACTACTATCCTGTAGTGTCTTTAAAAAATGCATATCAACTCACATTGATGTCTTTTTACAGATCAACTGCACCCCTGACGTGTCTCACTCTACTGTTTGGGAGTCGTTAAAAGCATATCTAATGGGCCAAATTATTTCATACACAGCGTATGACAACAAACAGTGCACCAAACGCTAACCTTGATTCTGCCCACTCAACTCTACAGCCAGAGATCGTCATCTCTCTTGATGCTGAGAAGGCTTTCGACCGGGTTGAGGGGGAATATCCATTTACAGTACTAGAGAGAGTTGGGTTTGGCCCGTCATTCCTTTCCTGGATTAAGATTTTGTACTCGTCCCCAGTGGCCTCTGTTCGCACCATCAATGTTACCTCCAGCTACTTCCCTCTCCACAGGGGGGCCAGGCAGGGATGTTGTTTATCCCCTTTTCTCTTTGATATGACTATTGAGCCTCTTGCTATCGCCCTGCGGGCGGAGGAGAGGATTAAGGGAATATTGAGGGGCAACATAACTCACAAGGTGTCCTTATATGCAGACAAGCTTATGTTATACATCTCTAACCCTGTGGAGTCTATACCCTATCTCTTGGACATGAAACAAGGTTTTGGGACATTCTCTGGTTATAAGTTAAACCTAACAAAAAGTGTGCCCCTCCCCATTAATCACTTAGCAGAAGGAATTGGGTATTGGCCAATTCCCCCATTTAAGGTGGAGTGTCCGGTTTTTACTTATTTGGGGATAAAGGTCACACGCTTATTTAAGGCTTTGTTTAAACCTAACTTCACAACACTCCTGGAGCATACTAAGCATGATTTCATAAGGTGGTCGTCTCTTCCCATTTAATTAACAGGTTGCATTAATTCTGTTAAAACTGTACTACCTAGGTTTTTGTACTTATTCCAAATGATCCCCATTTTTCTGCCAAAGTCGATTTTCAAACAACTGGACAGCTACATTTCCAACTTCATTTGGAATAAGTCAAATCCACGAATGAGGAAGGTATATCTAGAGAGACCTAAGCCCGCAGGCGGGCTGGGCCTTCACAATTGTTTTTACGTTACTACTGGTCAGCAAATATAATTAAATGTGTTAATTGGGTTTCTACATTTGAAAACAAGGATGGCCCAACTTGAGCCATCATGGAGTTACAGTCAAGCCTTCTAACTTCTCCGGTCTCGCTCCTGTGCTCCCCAATGCCTGACTTACCTAGTTAAATAAATACAAATAAATGCCCATTAACCTTGGCACCCATGTTCTGAACCCCATTGTTAAGAATCCCTTAAAATCTGGTCCCAATTTCCAAAGTCACTTTAGCCTTAAACAAGCTGCTTCTTTCCATCTAATCATCTCTTCCCAGCATCACAGATTGACACGGCATTCCAATTCTGTCATAGGAACGGTCTGGTGTTTTGTTGCGACCTATTTGTTGATAATTAATTCGATACTCTGATGGTTGACCATAATATTCCCAATACCCACTTTTAGATACCTGCAAACTCGCAGGTTTGCCAAACAACATTTCCCTTCATTTCCACTCGAGCCCACTAAGTGTCCAGTCGAGAGGTGCTTAGCTCTTAACCCTTATCTGAAGGGCACAATCTACAGATTATACGACATAATACAGAACATTAATCTGCCTTCCTTTGCAAATACAAAATCTGCATGGGAGCAAGACATAGGCGGCGAGCTACCCGATGATATATGGCAACAAAGTTTTGAGCGTATCCACACATCATCATTTTGCAGAAGGCATGGGCTTATTCAGTTTAAGGTTTTGTACCGTCTCCATTACTCAAATGACAGATTGGCAAAAATATACCCAAATGTTGACCCCAAGAGTTTGAGATGCCACCAGAGTCCAGCGACTGTGGGACACATGTTTTGGTCATGCCAATCTTTGAGTGGCCTCTGCCTCAAAAATGGGGTCACATTCTCACATACAGTTGAAGTCGGAAGTTTACATACACTTAGGTTGGAGTAATTAAAACTTGTTTTTCAACCACTCCACAAATGTCTTGTTATTAACAAACTATAGTTTTGTCAAGTCGGTTAGGACATCTACTTTGTGCATGACACAAGTCATTTTTCCAACAATTGTTTACAGGCAGATTATTTCACTTATAATGTACTGTATTTCAATTCCAGTGCGTCAGAAGTTCACATACACTAAGTTGACTGTGCCTTTAAACAGCTTGGAAAATTCCAGAAAATGATGTCATGACTTTAGAAGCTTCTGTTAGGCTAATTGACATCAATTGAGTCAATTGGAGGTGTACCTGTGGTTGTATTTCAAGACCTACCTTCAAACTCAGTGCTTTGCTTGACATCATGGGAAAATCAAAAGAAATCAGCCAAGACCTCAGAAAAACAATTGTAGACCTCCCTAAGTCTGGTTCATCCTTGGGAGCAATTTCCAAACGCCTGAAGGTACCACGTTCATCTGTACAAACAATAGTACGCAAGTACAAACACCATGGGATCACACAGCTGTCATAACGCTCAGGAAGGAGACACGTTCTGTCTCCTAGAGATGAACATACTTTGGTGTGAAAAGTGCAAATCAATCCCAGAACAACAGCAAAGGATCTTGTGAAGATGCTGGAGGAAACAGGTACAAAAGCATCTATAATCACAGTAAAATGTGTCCTATATCGACATAACCTGAAAGGCCACTCAGCAAGGAAGAAGCCACTGCTCCAAAACCACCATAAAAAAAACAGACTACGGTTTGCAACTGCACATGGCGACAAAGATCGTACTTTTTGGAGAAATGTCCTCTGGTCTGATGAAACAAAAATAGAACTGTTTGGCCATAATGACCATTATGTTTGGAGGAAAAAGGGAGAGGCTTCCAAACCAAAGAAAACCATCCCAACCGTGAAGCACGGGGGTGGCAGCATCATGTTGTGGGGGTGCTTTGCTGCAGGAGGGACTGGTGCACTTCACAAAATAGATGGCATCATAAGGGAGGAAATTTATGTGGATATATTGAAGCAACATCTCAAGACATCAGTCAGGAAGTTAAAGCTTGGTCGAAAATGGGTCTTCCAAATGGACAGTGACCCCAAGCATACTTCCAAAGTTGTGGCAAAATGGCTTAAGGACAACAAAGTCAAGGTATTGGAGTGGCCATCATAAAGCCCTGACCTCAATCCTATAGAAAATGTGTAGGCAGAACTGAAAAAGCATGTGCGTGGTGGTGGTTGGAGGGTGAGTGGTTTGGAGGGAGTGGAGGGGATGGATGGGTGGATGGATGGGAGAATGAGGGGTTGGGGTTGTACTGTTTTTGTTGTTATATCTGGAAATCTATAAATAAAGTTAAAGAAATAAAAAATAAAGTGTTAGTCCCATGTTTCATGAGCTGAAATAAAAAATACCAGAAATTTTCCATACGCACAAAAAGTGTATTTCTCTCAAATTCTGTGCACAAATTTGTTTGCATTCATGTTGGTGAGCATTTTATCCTTTGTCAAGACAATCATTCCACCTGACAGGTGTGGCATATCAAGAAGCTGATCAAACAGCATGATCATTACACAGATGCACCTTGTGCTTGGGACAAAAAAAGAGCACTTTAAAATGTGCAGTTGTCACACAACACAATGCCACAGATGTCTCAAGTTTTGAGGGAGCATGCAATTGGCATGCTGACTGTAGGAATTTCCACCAGAGCTGTTGCCAGAGAATTCAATGTTAATTTCTCTCCCATAAGCTGCCTCCAATGTCGTTACAGAGAATTTGTCAGAACGTCCAATCGGTCTCACAACCGCAGACCATGTGTAACCACGCAAGCCCAGGACCTCCACATCCAGCTTCTTCACCTGCGGGATCGTCTGAGGGGGGTGCTGAGGAGTATTTCTGTCTGTAATAAAGCCCTTTTGTAGGGAAAACTCATTCTGATTGGCTGGGCCTGGCTTCCCAGTGGGTGGGCCTGGCTGCCAAGTGGGTGGGCCTATGCCATGGCTGCACCCCTGCCAGTCATGTGAAATTCATAAATTTGGGCATAATTCATTTATTTCAATTGACTGAATTCCTTACAGTAGGGGAAAAAAGTATTTGATCCCCTGATGATTTTGTACATTTGCCCACTGACAAAGAAAGGATCAGTCTATAATTTTAATGGTAGGTTTATTTGAACAGTGAGAGACAGAATAACAACAAAAATATCCAGAAAAACGCATGTCAGAAATGTTATAAATTGATTTGCATTTTATTGAGGGAAATAAGTATTTCACCCCCTCTCAATCAGAAAGATTTCTGGCTCCCAGGTGTCTTTTATACAGGTAACGAGATGAGATTAGGAGCACACTCTTAAAGGGAGTGCTCCTAACCGCAGCTTGTTACCTGTAAAAAAAGACACATGTCCACAGAAGCAATCAATCAATCAGATTCCAAACTCTCCACCATGGCCAAGACCAAAGAGCTCTCCAAGGATGTCAGGGACAAGATTGTAGACCTTGTAGGCTGGAATGGGCTACAAGACCATCGCCAAGCAGCTTGGTGAGAAGGTGACAACATTTGGTGCGATTATTCGCAAATGGACGAAACACAAAAGAACTGTCAATATCCCTCGGCCTGGGGCTCCATGCAAGATCTCACCTCGTGGAGTTGCAATGATCATGAGAAAGGTGAAGGATCAGCCCAGAACTACACAGGAGGATCTTGTCAATGATCTCAAGGCAGCTGGGACCATAGTCACCAAGAAACCAATTGGTAACACACTACGCCGTGAAGGACTGAAATCCTGCAGCGCCCGCAAGGTCCCCCTGCTCAAGAATACATATACATGCCCGTCTGAAGTTTGCCAATGAACATCTGAATGACTCAGAGGACAACTGGTGAAAGTGTTGTGGTCAAATGAGACCAAAATGGAGCTCTTTGACATCAACTCAACTCGCCGTGTTTGGAGGAGGAGGAATGCCGCCTATGACCCCAAGAACACCATCTCCACCGTCAAACATGGAGGTGGAAACATTATGCTTTGGGGGTGTTTTTCTGCTAAGGGGACAGGACAACTTCACTGCATCAAAGGATGGGGCCATGTACCGTCAAATCTTGGGTGAGAACCTCCTTCCCTCAGCCAGGGCATTGAAAATGGGTCGTGGATGGCTATTCCAGCATGACAATGACCCAAAACACACGGCCAAGGCAACAAAGGAGTGGCTCAAGAAGAAGGACATTAAGGTCCTGGAGTGGCCTAGCCAGTCTCCAGACCTTAATCCCATAGAAAATCCGTGGAGGGAGCTGTAGGTTCGAATTGCCAAACGTCAGCCTCGAAACCTTAATGACTTGGAGAAGATCTGCAAAGAGGAGTGGGACAAAATCCCTCCTGAGATGTGTGCAAACCTGATGGCCAACTACAAGAAACGTCTGACCTCTGTGATTGCCAACAAGGGTTTTGCCACCAAGTACTAAGTCATGTTTTGCAGAGGGGTCAAATACTTATTTCCCTCATTAAAATGCAAATCATTTTATAACATTTTTGACATGCGTTTTTCTGGATTTTTTTGTTGTTATTCTGTCTCTCACTGTTCAAATAAACCTACTATTAAAATTATAGACGGATCATTTCTTTGTAAGTGGGCAAACGTACAAAATCAGCAGGGGATCAAATACTTTTTTCCCCCACTGTATATGAACTGAGTAAAATCTTTAGAAATTGTTACATGTTGCATTTTAAATTTTGTTCAGTATAGTTTGGCTGTATTTATTTTTTGATATAGGCCTATTGTAAATGTGTATTATTGTTGCGCCGCCATCTTTACTACAAAAATAAATACAAGTACAAACACTATTTAAGCTACATATTATTTTGACAGAGGTAATAAACTGTCCATTGATCAGCACAGAAATTGATAAAACAGGACCATGTTCGAAACACTAGTGGTTCTAAGCTTAACTCAATATTACACAGGTAAACTAACAGTTACAGAAATCAGGAATCTAGACGGGCTCTGTTTCTGAGCTACTGTGT
This sequence comes from Salmo trutta, assembly GCF_901001165.1. Classification (NCBI taxonomy): domain Eukaryota; kingdom Metazoa; phylum Chordata; class Actinopteri; order Salmoniformes; family Salmonidae; genus Salmo; species Salmo trutta. Next base: position 34,514,829 of record NC_042986.1, on the reverse strand, counting down.
CCAATACACCACCACCTGTTGTTATGCTGGGCACCTACTGACCCCAAAAAATTGTATGTTTTGTTTTTTTCAATTACATGTTTTGCTAAAAATAAAGGTTTAGGGAAATACAGGCATGCTCCACATTACTACAAGACAAAACAGCTCAATCACACTTAATGGTCTTGTAAGTATAAAAGCAAAGCTTGCTTTCATTTAATTAAAAAAACATGGTGGTGTAATGGGAAAATGTCTTCTTGTTGTGTGTGAAGAGAATCCAATACTTTACCTTGTATGTGGTACAAATCCCATTATTGTGGAAGCACCTCCTCTAAGAGTATGAATAAGTCTGTTTAAGAAGGTTTGAATCCTAAGCAACCTGCCTAAACATAGTCTGAAGTACAATACCAACAAAGCTACTGTAGTAGGTCAGAACTGTGTGCTGGAAAACCTTGGTAGAGCATGGGTGGAGTAGGCATTGTGGTGCTCATGTGAATTTCCTTTATTTTTCGGCTTCGGACCAATGTCTATTATCACTTAACTTATTTTTTGGTTTTTAATTAGTGGTAATGCTCAGCCTTACTCTCCAACACCCTGACCAATCGTGCACCATTGTCTCTGTCTGTGTTCACCATCATCATGTCATTCATGGGCTGATGTAATCATTGATTACTATCAAAATACACATACTATACTTAAAATATACATTACTAACAAAATACACATACTATAGCTAAAAATAGACATTACTAACAAAATACACATACTATACTTAAAATATACATTGCTTAAAAATTCACATACTATACTTAAAATATACATTACTATCAAAATACACATACTATACTTAAAATATACATTGCTTAAAAATTCACATACTATACTTAAAATAGACATTACTAACAAAATATACATACTATACTTAAAATATACATTGCTTAAAAATACACAAGGCCTCAGGAAAGCATAAACACGCACTCACACATTTTCACATGCATGTACAAACTTGCTCACACAGTCCAGGTCTTGGACAGGAATAGGTTGCTCCATGCTCCTCAGTCCAGGCCCTGGACAGGAATAGGTTGCTCCATGCTCCTCAGTCCAGGTCTTGGACAGGAATAGGTTGCTCCATGCTCCTCAGTCCAGGCCTTGGACAGGAATAGGTTGCTCCATGCTCCTCAGTCCACATCTTGGACAGGAATAGGTTGCTCCATGCTCCTCAGTCCAGGCCTTGGACAGGAATAGGTTGTTCCATGCTCCTCAGTCCAGGTCTTGGACAGGAATAGGTTGCTCCATGCTCCTCAGTCCAGGCCTTGGACAGGAATAGGTTGCTCCATGCTCCTCAGTCCAGGCCTTGGACAGGAATAGGTTGCTCCATGCTCCTCAGTCCAGGTCTTGTTTATTTTTAACACCTAAATCTTCTTAGCCTTTAATTTCTCTACCTCTCTGTCAGAGAGGGTGTGTGTGTGTGTGTGTGTGTGTGTGTGTGTGTGTGTACACACTTCTGGGGCCTGTTGGCTTACTACGTCACACCTCTTGCTGCCCAGGTAGCTGATGGGACATCCGCACGCGCCGGGTGTTTGGTTGTCGTGGGGATTTAGTTAGAGAGTAGCGTGGGGTTTCAGGCCCACGCTAGGACGCTATGTGTGAGTGTGTGTGAGCAAGAGAGACTGTGTGTGTGTGTGTGTGTGAGCAAGAGAGACTGTGTGCGTGTGTGTGTGTGTGTGTGTGGGGACCTAGCCATGCGGTGAGTATAGAGGGTGAGTAATGGTTCCTGTTTATACCCAACCGTGTGTGAGAGAGTGTGTGCTATTTATAACTGGATTTCAGCTTATCAGCCGCTAGCGTAGAGTGAAGGAGAACGTGGGGAGAGGGTGATGGGAGAGAGGGGGAGGTAAGGCGAGGGGGGGAGAGAGAGGGGGAGACTGGGTGGGAGACGGGGTGTTTTTCTTGGGTAGAAAAACAGAGTTTGTTTGCATGAATATGAATCTATGATTAATGAGTGAAAACACAGCGACCGCCCTGATTGAGAGAAGAGGGGGATTGTTGGGTTCCTTTGTTCCTCTACCCTCTGATGCGGAGATGGGTTGTGTGTGCATGGGCTTACAGTATTTTAAACATGCTTATAATAGTAGTTATCAACAAGGTATCCTCATTCCTTCTGTGCAGCTATAGACATCTAACGTCAGAGCTGATTTATACTGATCAGCATTACCAGTGCAATTTAGATTAGACCTATCAAGTTATTTTGTAGAACTAATGTGAAGAACGAAAGACTGAATAGCTGAAGAGTGAAAATGCAGAGGAATGCAAATAGGGTCCATGCTAACAAGTACCTTACTTTACTTGTGAGTGAGGGGTTAGGTGTTGGTGGTGGTACACTTGTCATCGTTAGTGGAGTGAAGTGTGTGTGTGTGTGTGTGTGTGTGTGTGTGTGTGTGTGTGTGTGTGTGTGTGTGTGTGTGTGTGTGTGTGTGTGTGTCTATGCAAGGCCGGTTTGTATTAAGAGGGTGCTACTCTTCGTTAATTTAATTAGCTCCAAAGGAAACTAGCTCAACCACCTTTCATTACTGCACCCATTACTCTCCTTTAAATGACCTGCCCTGTTTAGTTTTTGGCCAGATAGTAAATGCCTCAATTTTCTCCTCACCTTTAATTTTCTCTTTTAAACAGGATAGAGGGCAGAGAGGGGCTTTTTCAATCCTTAGTGTAGTCAGGAGGGGGGGGGGGTTGTTTCCCGCAGCTTTTCAGTTGTATTAAGTCAGCTCTTCAATTGTATTAAGTCAGCTCTTCAGTGTATTAAGTCAGCTCTTCAGTTGTATTAAGTCAGCTCATCAGTTGTATTAAGTCAGCTCTTCAGTTGTATTAAGTCAGCTCATCAGTTGTATTAAGTCAGCTCTTCAGTTGTATTAAGTCAGCACTTCAATTGTATTAAGTCAGCTCTTCAGTGTATTAAGTCAGCTCTTCAGTGTATTAAGTCAGCTCTTCAGTGTATTAAGTCAGCTCATCAGTTGTATTAAGTCAGCTCATCAGTTGTATTAAGTCAGCTCTTCAGTTGTATTAAGTCAGCTCTTCAGTTGTATTAAGTCAGCACTTCAGTTGTATTAAGTCAGCACTTCAGTTGTATTAAGTCAGCTCTTCAGTGTATTAAGTCAGCTCTTCAATTGTATTAAGTCAGCTCTTCAATTGTATTAAGTCAGCTCTTCAGTGTATTAAGTCAGCTCATCAGTTGTATTAAGTCAGCTCTTCAGTTGTATTAAGTCAGCACTTCAGTTGTATTAAGTCAGATCTTCAGTTGTATTAAGTCAGCTCTTCAGTTGTATTAAGTCAGCTCTTCAGTTGTATTAAGTCAGCTCTTCAGTGTATTAAGTCAGCTCTTCAGTTGTATTAAGTCAGCTCTTCAGTTGTATTAAGTCAGCTCTTCAGTTGTATTAAGTCAGCTCTTCAGTTGCATTAAGTCAGCCCTTCTGTTGTATTAAGTCAGCCCTTCAGTTGTATTAAGTCAGCTCTTCAGTTGTATTAAGTCAGCTCTTCAGTTGCATTAAGTCAGCCCTTCTGTTGCATTAAGTCAGCCCTTCTGTTGTATTAAGTCAGCTCTTCAGTTGCATTAAGTCAATTAGCACCATATGTTTTGTTTATCATATTTTCTTTAAGTTGAGTTCCTATTGCGCTCACTGAGTGTCTTTGTGGAAAGGTTCAGTTGGGGGTGCTCAGTTTGTGTAATTGGGGGGAGAGCATGAGCCCAACGAAGCTGTTTAAATCCGTCTCTGTCTCTCTCTCAATTCAATTCAATTTAATTCAAGGGGCTTTATTGGCATAGGAAACATATGTTAACAATGCCAAAGCAAGTGAGGATGATTATATACAAAAGTGAAATAAACAATAAAAATTAACAGTAAACATTACACTCACAGAAGTTCCAAAAGAATAAAGACATTACAAATGTCATATTATGTATATATACAGTGTTGTAACGATGTACAAATGGTTAAGGTACAAAAGGGAAAATAAATAAACATGAATATGGGTTGTATTTACAATGGTGTTTGTTCTTCACTGGTTGACCTTTTCTTGTGGCAACAGGTCACAAATCTTGCTGCTGTGATGGCACACTGTTGTAATTCACCCAGTAGATATGGGAGTTTATCAAAATTGGGTTTGTTTTCAAATTCTTTGTGGATCTGTGTATTCTGAGTGAAATATGTGACTCTAATATGGTCATACATTTGGCAGGAGGTTACGAAGTGCAACTCAGTTTCCACCTCATTTTGTGGGCAGTGTGCACATAGCCTGTCTTCTCTTGAGAGCCAGGTCTGCCTACGCCAGCCTCTCTCAATAGCAAGGTTATGCTCACTGAGTCTGTTCATAGTCAAAGCTTTCCTTAAGTTTGGGTCAGTCAAAGTGGTCAGGTATTCTGCCACTGTGTACTCTCTGTTTAGGGCCAAATAGCATTCTAGTTTGCTCTGTTTTTTTTGTTAATTGTTTCCAATGTGTCAAGTAATTATCTTTTTGTTTTCTCATGATTTGGTTGGGTCTAAATGTGTTGCTGTCCTGGGGCTCTGTGGGGTGTGTTTGTGTTTGTGAACATAGCCCCAGGACCAGCTTGCTTCGGGGGCTCTTCTCCAGGTTCATCTCTCTGTAGGTGATGGCTTTGTTATGGAAGGTTTGGGAACCGCTTCCTTTTAGGTGGTTGTAGAATTGAACGTCTCTTTTCTGGATTTTGATAATTAGCGGCTATCGGCTCTGCATGCATTATTTGGTGTTCTACTTTGTACACGGATGATATTTTTGCAGAATACTGCATGCAGAGTCTCAATTTGGAATTTGTCCCATTTTGTGAATTCTTGGTTGGTGAGCGGACCCCAGACCTCACAACCATAAAGGGCAATGGGTTCTATAACTGACTCAAGTATTTTTAGAATTTTATGTTCTTTTTGATGGCATAGAATGGTCTTCTTGTCTTGTCTCTCAGATCGGTCACAGCTTTGTGGAAGTTATCTGTCTCTCTCTCTGTCTGTCTGTCTCTCTCTCTCTCTGTCTCTCTGTCTCTGTGTCTCTGTGTCTCTCTCTCTGTGTGTCTGTCTTTCTCTCTGTCTGTCTCTCTGTGTCTCTCTGTCTGTCTCGCTCACTCTCTCTGTGTCTCTCTCTCTGTGGCTGTGTCTCTCTCTCTCTCTCTCTCTCTCTCTCTCTCTCTCTCTCTCTCTCTCTCTCTCTCTCTTGTATCCTTTACAACAGGACTGACAGATCTTACCCAAATGTGTAGAATTGAACCATCTGGCCGGTGTGAAAGCCTAGTGAAAGAGTAGTGCTCCCTGTATTGCATATTACTGTGTGTGTGGGGGGTGTAACTCCCCTGTTTCCTGGTGTGGTACAGAGCTGCCAGAGTGTGTTATGTCTGTCAGAAGTGAGAAGGAACAGACACAGCACCATCATACAGGCACTTGTATGGGCACACCTGTCTGTGTGCCTGTCTAAGGACCCCACACACTTTATCTCTTTTATATCTTATTTTAATTCCTGGATTTTCTGCGGGGTTTCCCTGGCCTGAGCTGCTCTTTCCTTAAATAGCCGTGTGTGTGTGTGTGTGTGTGTGTACGTGTACGTGCGTAAATTTACACTACTGTAAATACACCCATGGCTTTTCTTGCAATACTTAACTTCTCCACTTAGTGGCAGGATTTAACCAGGTTTTATACAGGGTCCTTTTATTTATATTTTATTTAACCTTTATTTAACCAGGCAAGTCAGTTAAGAACACATTATTATTTACAATGACGGCCTACCCCGGCCAAACCCTAACCCAGACGACGCTGGGCCAATTGTGCGCCGCCCTATGGGACTCCCAATCACGGCTGGTTGTGATACAGCCTGGAATCGAACCAGGGTCTGTAGTGACGCCTCTAGCATTGAGATGCAGTGCCTTAGACCGCTGTGCCACTCGGGAGCCACCTGACTGGTGTTTTACTCTTATCACAGGCTCAGTGAGAGACAGGATCTGTAAAGTTAAAGTCCACTGAGGACTGATCCATTACCCATCGATAGCAGCAAGCAACACACACACACACACACACACACACACACACACACACACACACACACACACACACACACACAGACTGTCAGAGGCATAAATCTAGGCCTAATCGACTCTCCCTAGCCGTTTCTTCCCACAGGACCCAATAATAACAGGCGCTGCACTGGCCTATTCCTGCCCTAGCCTGAACTCATCAGGCTCCCCCAGCCTGAACCCATCAGGCTCCCCCAGCCTGAACCCATCAGGCTCCCCCAGCCTGAACCCAGCAGGCTCCCCCAGCCTGAACCCATCAGGCTCCCCCAGCCTGAACCCATCAGGCTCCCCCAGCCTGAACCCATCAGGCTCCCCCAGCCTGAACAGCAGGCTCCCCCAGCCTTAACCCAGCAGGCTCCCCCAGCCTTAACCCAGCAGGCTCCCCCAGCCTGAACCAATCAGGCTCCCCCAGCCTGAACCCAGCAGGCTCCCCCAGACTTAACCCAGCAGGCTCCCCCAGCCTGAACCCATCAGGCCCCCCCAGCCTGAACCCATCAGGCTCCCCCAGCCTTAACCCAGCTGGCTCCCCCAGCCTGAACCCATCAGGCTCCCCCAGCCTGAACAGCAGGCTCCCCCAGCCTTAACCCAGCAGGCTCCCCCAGCCTTAACCCAGCAGGCTCCCCCAGCCTGAACCCATCAGGCTCCCCCGGCCTGAACCCAGCAGGCTCCCCCAGACTTAACCCAGCAGGCTCCCCCAGCCTGAACCCATTAGGCTCCCCCAGCCTGAACCCAGCAGGCTCCCCCAGCCTTAACCCAGCAGGCTCCCCCAGCCTTAACTCAGCAGGCTCCCCCAGCCTTAACCCAGCAGGCTCCCCCAGCCTTAACCCAACAGGCTCCCCCAGCCTTAACCCAGCAGGCTCCCCCAGCCTTAACCCAGCAGGCTCCCCCAGCCTGAACCCAGCAGGCTCCCCCAGCCTTAACCCAGCAGGCTCCCCCAGCCTTAACCCAGCAGGCTCCCCCAGCCTGAACCCAGCAGGCTCCCCTAGCCTTAACCCAGCAGGCTCCCCCAGGAGGAACCCAGCAGGCTCCCCCAGCCTGAACCCAGCAGGCTCCCCCAGCTACAGCTGTGTTTCCCTCTCCAGCCCCAACCCGCTGAGAACTGCTTCAACTGGTGTCAGGAAAATTTGTTTCAAGGAACAGTTAGGCTATATATTTGAACTGTACAGTGTAGCTCTGCAATAAAGAAATAGTTAATACACACACACACGCGCACGCGCGCACGCGCACGCACGAACGCACACGCACCCGCACATACACGCACCCGCACACACCCACACCACACACACACACACACACACACACACACACCACACACACACACACACACACACACACACACACACACACATACACACACACACACACACACACACACACACCACACACACACACACTTAAAAACAAATAAACACACCTTTTCCCAGCTATTCTCATTGGAATCTAGCATTAGAAGACTGCGTGAGAATGGGAGTGAGTGCGACGGGCAGAACCAACGTCCTCCAGCTCTCCTGTTTTCACAGGGCTTGTTTCAGGGGCTGACCTGGCTGTTTTTGGCTGCTTCTGACAGAGTTCTCTTTCTCTCTCTCTCTCACCCCCAATCTCTTTCCCTCTCTCTTCCTTTTTTTTAAAAAAACCTTCTGACTGAAACATCAGAAATGTCACTTGTTCAGACCATTGATGGGAAATGTGGGAGTTCTACTTTCTGAGCCAAGCCCTTCATTAACTCTCCTGTCCTATCCTGTCCTCTTATCTACAATATAACACATTATTACACACTACCACAACATATCTACAATATAACACATTATTACACACTACCACAACATATCTACAATATAACACATTAATACACACTAACACAACATATGTACAATATAACACATTATTACACACTACCACAACATATATACAATACAACACATTATTACACACTACTCTACCACAACATATCTACAATATAACACATTATTACACACTACCACAACATATATACAATACAACACAATTACACACTACTCTACCACAACATATCTACAGTATAACACATTATTACACACTACTACAACATATCTACAGTATAACACATTATTACACACTACCACAACATATCTACAGTGTAAGAACACATTATTACAACAACTACTCTACCACAACATATCTACAATATAACACATTATTACACACTACCCGACAACATATCTACAATACACACATTAAGTACACACTAACGCTAACCACAACATATCTACAATATAACACATTATTACACACTACCACAACATATCTACAATATAACACATTATTACACACTACCACAACATATCTACAATATAACACATTAATACACACTACCACAACATATCTACAATACAACACATTATTACACTCTACCACACTATCTACAGTATAACACATTATTACACACTACTCTACCACAACATATCTACAATATAACACATTATTACACACTACCACAACATATCTACAATATAACACATTATTACACACTACTCTACCACAACAAATCTACAATATAACACATTATTACACACTACCATAACATATCTACAATACAACACATTATTACACACTACCACAACATATCTACAATATAACACATTATTACACACTACTCTACCACAACATATCTACAATACAACACATTATTACACACTACCACAACATATCTACAGTATAACACATTATTACACACTACCACAACATATCTACAATATAACACATTATTACACACTACCACAACATATCTACAGTATAACACATTATTACACACTACTCTACCACAACATATCTACAATACAACACATTATTACACACTACCACAACATATCTACAGTATAACACATTATTACACACTACTCTACCACAACATATCTACAATATAACACATTGTTACACACTACCACAACATATCTACAATACAACACATTATTACACACTACCACAACATATCTACAGTATAACACATTATTACACACTACCACAACATATCTACAGTATAAACACATTATTACACACTACCACAACATATCTACAATATAACACATTATTACACACTACCACAACATATCTACAATACAACACATTATTACACACAACTCTACCACAACATATCTACAATACAACACATTATTACACACTACCACAACATATCTACAGTATAACACATTATTACACACTACTCTACCACAACATATCTACAATACAACACATTATTACACACTACCACAACATATCTACAATATAACACATTATTACACACTACTCTACCACAACATATCTACAGTATAACACATTATTACACACTACCACAACATATCTACAATATAACACATTATTACACACTACTCTACCACAACATATCTACAGTATAACACATTATTACACACTACCACTATATATCTACAATATAAACACATTATTACACACTACTCTACCACAACATATCTACAGTATAACACATTATTACACACTACCACAACATATCTACAATATAACACATTATTACACACTACTCTACCACAACATATCTACAATACAACACATTATTACACACTACCACAACATATCTACAATACAACACATTATTACACACTACCACAACATATCTACAATATAACACATTAATACACACTACCACAACATATCTACAATACAACACATTATTACACACTACCACAACATATCTACAGTATAACACATTATTACACACTACTCTACCACAACATATCTACAATATAACACATTATTACACACTACTCTACCACAACATATCTACAGTATAACACATTATTACACACTACCACAACATATCTACAATACAACACATTATTACACACTACCACAACATATCTACAATACAACACATTATTACACACTACTCTACCACAACATATCTACAATATAACACATTATTACACACTACTCTACTATGTGACCTGTCTTCTCCTGTCCTCTTTTTTCCTGTCATTCCTGTCCTCTCTTGTCCTGTCCTCTCTTGGCCTGTCTTCTCTTGTCCTGTCTTGTCCTGTCCTCTCTTGTCCTGTCCTTTCTTGTCCTGTCCTCTCTTGTCCTGTCTTCTCCTCTCTTGTCCTCTCTTGTCCTGTATTCTCTTGTCCTCTCTTCTCTTGTCCTGTCTTCTCTTGTCCTGTCTTCTCTTGTCCTGTCTTGTCCTGTCCTCTCTTGTCCTGTCCTTTCTTGTCCTGTCCTCTCTTGTCCTGTCTTCTCTTGTCCTGTCTTCTCTTCTCTTGTCCTCTCTTGTCCTGTATTTTCTTGTCCTCTCTTCTCTTGTCCTATCCTCTCTTGTCATGTTCTCTCTTGTCCTGTCTTCTCCTGTCCTGTCCTCTCTTGTCCTGTCTTCTCTTGTCCTGTCCTCTCTTGTCCTGTCTTCTCTTCTCTTGTCCTATCCTCTCTTGTCCTGTCCTCTCTTGTCCTGTCCTTTCTTGTCCTGTCTTCTCTTCTCTTGTCTTCTCTGTCCTGTCTTCTCTTGTCCTGTCTTCTCCTCTCTTGTCCTGTCCTCTCTTGCCCTGTCTTCTCTTTTCCTGTCCTCTCTTGTCCTGTCTTCTCTTCTCTTGTCTTCTCTTCTCTTGTTCTGTCCTCTCTTGTCCTTTCTCCCATCTCTTTTTTCTTTCTTCTCTTGTACTGTCCTCTCTTGTCCTGTCTTCTCTTCTCTTGTCCTGTCCTCTCTTGTCCTGTCCTCTCTTGTCCTGTCTTTTCTTTTCTTGTCCTGTCTTCTCTTCTCTTGTCCTGTCTTTTCTTGTCCTGTCTTCTCCTCTCTTGTCCTGTCTTCTCTTGTCCTGTCTTCTCTTCTCTTGTCCTGTGCTCTCTTGTCCTGTCTTCTCTTGTCTTGTTCTGTCCTCTGTTGTCCTGTCTTCTCTTGTCCTGTCTTCTCTTGTCTTGTTCTGTCCTCTCTTGTCCTGTCTTCTCTTGTCCTGTCTTCTCTTGTCTTGTTCTGTCCTCTCTTGTCCTGTCCTCTCTTGTCCTGTCTTCTCTTCTCTTGTCCTGTCTTCTCTTGTCCTGTCTTCTCTTGTCTTGTTCTGTCCTCTCTTGTCCTGTCTTTTCCTGTCCATTCCTCTCCTCTTTGGTCTGGTTCATATTATCGTTCATCCTGCAAGTATTATAGTTACCTCTCCATCTTTGGTTTGGACACACACACACACACACACACACACACACACACACACACACACACACACACACACACACACACACACACACACACACACACACACACACACACACACACACACACCTCTTGCTGCAGGCTGATATGGTATCTGTTGTGGTTTGACTAATTGGCGTGTTGTAGTCTGGTCTCTTCAGACGGAACTCTTTAAGAGCTGTCTCCTGATTCGCTGTTCTCTCTCTCCACTAACGAAGCCTCTCAGCTGTCATTAAAACTCCACTGTAAATACCAGCAAACTCACACACACATACACACATGCACCCTGAGCACCGCATACTCGCCACGCTCTGTTGATCCCCCAGAATGTTGGAGCGGAAAAGTTTATCGGGACAAAATTATACCCCTCCAATCCCCTCTCCCCTCTCTCTCATCCCTCCCCCATATCTGGAGAGCTTTGATTTTCTCAGATTTTCCCTTTTGTCTTTTCAAAGCCTATAGCTGATAGGCAGACACATTTAAACACATGGGATCTTTTTGTCTACTCCCCCCCCCCCTCTTTCTGATGGTGAAGGGTGTGTGTAATTGCTCAGGGGGTGTGTCTATGACGCCACTGCCTCTGGGCTACAGTTAAACCTTTGGTTCATTTCCTTTGGTACAGGATGCATTATAGCATTACATTTGATGCTATTTGTTCCATATGCCCGCTGCTTTGACACATACGGATCAGAGTCATGCTTTGATGAAATGCTCTCAATGAGTTCATGGTGCAGCCACTTGTTACAAGAACGGTTAGATCCATGCTTTCATATTTCTATATGATGACTGAACACACATACATACACATTCAGACACGCTCACACACACACACATGCACATCATTTGGAAAATGTAGTGTCGCACACACACTGCTGTTGGACCTTGCATTGTTCTCCTTAAACACACACTCACACACACTCTGCCAGGAAAGGATAACAAGTGGCGAGGATTCTTTGTGTGTGTGTGAGTGTGTGTGTGCGTGTGTGTGTGTGTGTGTGTGTGCGTGTGTGTGTGTGCGTGTGTGCGTGTGTGTACGCGTCCTGGCTCTGTCTGAGACAACCAGTAATCCTCTCACATCCAGAGTGAACACTCTTGACAAGATAAGCCTCACACACTCTCCTTAGTAGAGTCATGTAGGATACATTCACACGTGTGTGTGTGTGTATTACATCTGGGATATAATCATACAAATGGAAGGTCAATTTGGAATTAATATTAGTCTGAGATGTCTGGTGAGTGGTCTGGTCTGGTGAATGGTCTGGTCTGGTGAATGGTCTGGTCTGGTGAATGGTCTGGTCTGGTGAATGGTCTGATCTGGTGAGTGGTCTGGTCTGGTGAATGGTCTGGTCTGGTCTGGTGAATGGTCTGGTTTGGTGAATGGTCTGGTCTGGTGAGTGGTCTGGTCTGGTGAGTGGTCTGGTCTGGTGAATGGTCTGGTCTGGTGAATGGTCTGGTCTGGTGAATGGTCTGGTCTGGTGAATGGTCTGGTCTGGTCTGGTGAATGGTCTGGTCTGGTCTGGTGAATGGTCTGGTCTGGTGAATGGTCTGGTCTGGTGAATGGTCTGGTCTGGTGAGTGGTCTGGTCTGGTGAATGGTCTGGTCTGGTGAATGGTCTGGTCTGGTGAATGGTCTGGTCTGGTGAATGGTCTGGTCTGGTCTGGTGAATGGTCTGGTCTGGTGAATGGTCTGGTCTGGTCTGGTGAATGGTCTGGTCTGGTGAATGGTCTGGTCTGGTCTGGTGAATGGTCTGGTCTGGTGAATGGTCTGGTCTGGTGAATGGTCTGGTCTGGTCTGGTGAATGGTCTGGTCTGGTGAATGGTCTGGTATGGTGAATGGTCTGGTCTGGTGAGTGGTCTTCATCGAGCTCAACTGTTCCTGACTTTTCTGTTTCTGTCTTCTACCACCTGAAACTGTCTCTGTTCGATGGACCTCTACTCTGACACTTGTGGCCCTTGCTATGTACCTTGTGTGTATTTTTGTATTTGAATGCACCTGTCTTTCCATCTTTGTGTGTCTGTGTTTTGTCTTGACTTCTGTCTTGTTGGGAAAAGGTGGTGTCCTGCCTCTTCCAGGCCTTCTGAGGTACTTCACTTTAATGTGATGCCACAACCTGTTGTACACTGATTCAATAGACATCAGTAGTGACTTCCGTAGTGACTTCCATAGTGACTTCCGTAGTGACTTCAGTAGTGACTTCCGTAGTGACTTCAGCAGTGACTTCCGTAGTGACTTCAGTAGTGACTTCCGTAGTGACTTCAGTAGTGACTTCAGTAGTGACTTCAGTAGTGACTTCCGTTGTGACTTCCGTAGTGACTTCAGTAGTGACTTCCGTAGTGACTTCAGTAGTGACTTCAGTAGTGACTTCCGTAGTGACTTCAGTAGTGACTTCCGTAGTGACTTCAGTAGTGACTTCCGTAGTGACTTCCGTAGTGACTTCAGTAGTGACTTCCGTAGTGACTTCAGTAGTGACTTCCGTAGTGACTTCAGTAGTGACTTCAGTAGTGACTTCCGTAGTGACTTCAGTAGTGACTTCCGTAGTGACTTCAGTAGTGACTTCCGTAGTGACTTCCGTAGTGACTTCAGTAGTGCTGCTGGGGTCTTAGAGTAGTGCTAGTATTGCATATCTTTGTGTGAGTGAGTGAGTGTTGTGTGTGTGCCTGTCTGAACTCTGCACTATCCTAGTGAACAAGAACATTACAGAGATATATGAACAGTGGCCATGCTTGTTTCAGTGACATTTATTTTAATGGATCTTAATCTGTCCCTTACTCCCTGTTCAACGTGAAACGAAATACTGTGAGTTTAACTGGCATAGCTGTGTGTGCATGTGTGTCTGTGTTACCATTAATTATTGATAGCAGAAGCTTGCAGATAGCGCATGTGCTAGCTGACAGTGTTGCTAAGCGAATGCTTTAGTGTGTTAGAGAAAGACAGAGGAGAGCAGGAGGGAGTGAGAGAGAGACAAAACACGAAGGGATTGAGAAACCGAGAGACGAGAGAGAGAGAGATGCACCTGTTGCGTCTCCTGCTTTTACCTCTGTTAGCAATAGCACCTCCAGCAATCATCTCTTCCTCGACTAACTAGGGAGAAAGACCGAGAGAAGAGGAGGGAGACAGACTGAAAGAAGAGGAGGAAGACAGGGAGAGAAGGAGCGAAGAGGAGAAGGACAGGGAGAGAAGGAGCGAAGAGGAGAAGGACAGGGAGAGAAGGAGCGAGAGGAGGAGGACAGGGAGAGAAGGAGCGAAGAGGAGGAGGAGGACAGGGAGAGAAGGAGCGAGAGGAGGAGGACAGGGAGAGAAGGAGCGAGAGGAGGAGGACAGGGAGAGAAGGAGCGAGAGGAGGAGGACAGGGAGAGAAGGAGCGAGAGGAGGAGGACAGGGAGAGAAGGAGCGAAGAGGAGAAGGACAGGGAGAGAAGGAGCGAAGAGGAGAAGGACAGGGAGAGAAGGAGCGAGAGGAGGAGGACAGGGAGAGAAGGAGCGAGAGGAGGAGGACAGGGAGAGAAGGAGCGAAGAGGAGAAGGACAGGGAGAGAAGGAGCGAGAGGAGGAGGACAGGGAGAGAAGGAGCGAAGAGGAGGAGGAGGACAGGGAGAGAAGGAGCGAAGAGGAGGAGGAGGACAGGGAGAGAAGAAGCAAACAAGAGCACTTGATAGAGAGGAAGCTTACTGAAGAGTGAGAGATTTTCACAGAAATAACAGATGAAGAGAAAAATGGAGAGAAGGTGTGAGACATAGAATGAGAGGAGAAAGAATGGACAGACCGAGACAGATATACTCTGCCAGTGGTGTATGTGGTAAAATGATGAGTCGTCAAGCTTACTTCTACCGGGTCCCTCCTCAGGAGCTGCACAGGAGGAGCCAGCAGGACCCTACCAAGACTAAGGCCCTGCAGACTGTCATTGATATGAAGGTAAGTCTTACTTGTTGATAGGCCCACATTTAAGTCAGACCGCAACAGTAGTTCATCTAATGATCTGGTATCAGTTTCATAGTGAAACGGAGTGAAATATTGATAGCCTGTAAGGTGAGCACAGTTGATTATCTCACTGAATTCAGGAAAGATCACATTACAAAAGAGCATACATATTATTACAGTACACACACACACACACACACACACACACACACACACACACACACACACACACACACACACACACACACACACACACACACACACACACACACACACCAGTTTAAGAGTGATTGTGTGTTGACTAGGGTCTATATGGGTCCGTGTCCAGGGAAAGACATATTGGCCCATCCAGAGTAGAGCACTTATTCAATTTGTTTCAAATGTCACATATGGAAGCTTTCACTCTCATCTTAGGCCTTTGAAGTCAGTAGGAGCTGTGAAAAATGCAGTTGACTCCACATGCAAGCACACACGCACACACACACACACAAACACACACACACACACACACACACACACACACACACACACACACACACACACACACACACACACACACACACACACACACACACACACACACACACACACACACACACACGCTTTGTGTTAATTCAGCACATGCCTCTACCAAGTGTGGTTTATAGCTAAACCACAGTTATTTTTCGCACATTTTACCATTTGTCCTCCCATTTACAGATCACACATTTTAGGAGGAGGAAGTGGATTTAGTTGTTGAAGCAGCATTTCTTCATTGCTGAGGGAATAGTAGAGAGAAACAATAAAATAAACATTGATATGAGGGAATAGTAGAGAGAAACAATAAAATAAACATTAATATGAGGGAAGAGTAGAGAGAAACAATAAAATAAACATTGATATGAGGGAATAGTAGAGAGAAACAATAAAATAAACATTAATATGAGGGAAGAGTAGAGAGAAACAATAACATAAACATTGATATAAGCAGAAGAACCAGTCAGATTAGAGTGAGATGTTTTCAATGGTGTTTAGAGGTTGGTACACGGAGTGTGTGTATGGTTATGTGTGTTATGTTCTGTGTGTAAGGTTCTGTGTATTAGGTTCTGTGTCTTATGTTCTGTGTGTAAGGTTCTGTGTGTTATGGTCTGTGTATTAGGTTCTGTGTGTAAGGTTCTGTGTGTAAGGTTCTGTGTGTAAGGTTTGGTGTGTTAGGTTCTGTGTGTTAGGTTCTGTGTGTAAGGTTCTGTGTGTAAGGTTCTGTGTGTTATGTTCTGTGTGTAAGGTTCTGTGTATTAGGTTCTGTGTCTTATGTTCTGTGTGTAAGGTTCTGTGTGTTATGGTCTGTGTATTAGGTTCTGTGTGTAAGGTTCTGTGTGTAAGGTTCTGTGTGTAAGGTTCTGTGTATAATGTTCTGTGTGTAAGGTTCTGTGTATTAGGTTCTGTGTGTTAGTCATGAGAGCAAAGTGTTGTGACTTCTGAGTGAATATAACGTGTGTTATGTTGCAATTTGTGTTTTATTTTGTTGTTTGTGGCAATGTGTGTGTTATGTTGTTGGTGCTGAGACAAGTGTGTTGTGTTGTAATGAGTGTCTGAGACGTGTGTATTTGTGTTGTGTAATTTCAGACCACAGCACCCCCTTTCTGTTTTGATCCTGATGTTATCTGGCAGGTACAGTAATAGTAACTGGTTGTTCCTCATCCCTCTTCTAATCTGCTCAATTCTCCTCCCATGGCAATCCTCAATACAAGATACAATGTGTAATACAGCCTTTATCAATCCTCAATACATGACACACCTCTACAATGTGTAATACAGCCTTTATCAAGCCTCAATACATGATACACCTCTACAATGTGTAATACAGCCTTTATCATCCCTCAATACATGACACACCTCTACAATGTGTAATACAGCCTTTATCAATCCTCAATACATGACACACCTCTACAATGTGTAATACAGCCTTTATCAATCCTCAATACATGATACACCTCTACAATGTGTAATACAGCCTTTATCATCCCTTAATACATGACACACCTCTACAATGTGTAATACAGCCTTTATCAATCCTCAATACATGACACACCTCTACAATGTGTAATACAGCCTTTATCATCCCTCAATACATGACACACCTCTACAATGTGTAATACAGCCTTTATCATCCCTCAATACATGATACACCTCTACAATGTGTAATACAGCCTTTATCAATCCTCAAAACATGATACATCTCTACAATGTGTAATACAGCCTTTATCAAGCCTCAATACATGACACACCTCTACAATGTGTAATACAGCCTTTATCAATCCTCAATACATGACACACCTCTACAATGTGTAATACAGCCTTTATCAATCCTCAATACATGACACACCTCTACAATGTGTAATACAGCCTTTATCAACCCTCAATACATGACACACCTCTACAATGTGTAATACAGCCTTTATCAATCCTCAATACATGACACACCTCTACAATGTGTAATACAGCCTTTATCAATCCTCAATACATGACACACCTCTACAATGTGTAATACAGCCTTTATCAATCCTCAATACATGATACACCTCTACAATGTGTAATACAGCCTTTATCATCCCTCAATACATGACACACCTCTACAATGTGTAATACAGCCTTTATCAATCCTCAATACATGATACACCTCTACAATGTGTAATACAGCCTTTATCAATCCTCAATACATGATACACCTCTACAATGTGTAATACAGCCTTTATCAATCCTAAATGTGTATTGTCTCTACTGCAGGCTGTGATTGTACAGTAGTCTGTCTGTCAGTCACTATTCTCTCCCTGCACGTTGGTTTCTAACCCCAGACAGTTGGAGTGAAACATGATGAGATTCTGCATCCCAACATGAACTGAACATGGGGTAGCAAGTAGAATAAATCATAATTAATGTGTTGGAAATGGCCTTTACAATCACATGTTTTGCCAAAGGTGGAACTGTGTTGAGATATGACCCCCTATTTTCTGTATAGGTTATTTTCACTTCCTTGGTTTCTCTGTGTGTAATCTCTGTGTGTAATCTCTGTGTGTAAGGTTCTGTGTGTAATCTCTGTGTGTAAGGTTCTGTGTGTAAGGTTCTGTGTGTAATCTCTGTGTGTAATCTCTGTGTGTAATCTGTGTAATCTCTGTGTGTAAGGTTATGTGTGTAATCTCTGTGTGTAAAGTTCTGTGTGTAATCTCTGTGTGTAAGGTTCTGTGTGTAATCTCGGTGTGTAATCTCTGTGTGTAAGGTTCTGTGTGTAATCTCTGTGTGTAAGGTTCTGTGTGTAATCTCTGTGCGTAAGGTTCTGTGTGTAATCTCTGTGTGTAATCTCTGTGTGTAAGGTTCTGTGTGTAATCTCTGTGTGTAAGGTTCTGTGTGTAATCTCTGTGCGTAAGGTTCTGTGTGTAATCTCTGTGTGTAAGGTTCTGTGTGTAAGGTTCTGTGTGTAATCTCTGTGTGTAATCTCTGTGTGTAATCTCTGTGTGTAATCTCTGTGTGTAAGGTTCTGTGTGTAAGGTTCTGTACATGGTGTGTTTTGTCAGATTTGAGAGGAACACATGAGATGATGCTGCTGTGTTGCTGTTTTGGATTCGTCTGCTTTGTGTGTCTTTCTCTGCATGTGTATTCATATAGCTACTGTAACACACAGACTGTAACACAAAGACTAGCTTGGGGCAAGGGGTATAGTTTGGGGTGGATGTGTGTGTGAGCACAGGTTTGTGAATTGGGTGTAGGCATGCAGGATGTAAAATCGTGTGTGTGTGTGTGTGTGTGTGTGCATGTAGGATGGTATACAGTATATCATAGTGTATGTTGGGGCGTCGGTGGAGGATGTCAGTAGAGTTGTTGTAATGGAGGTCAGATGCTTGAATGCAGACTGAGGTTTCTACCGATGCCATCATACAATCTGCTTCCATTTATTCCATTACCTTCTCGTCTTCTCCAAGGTTTACCATTTAACGTGTGTCTGATCTTATGGAGCTAAACAAGCTCAGGACCTTTCCCATTCCCTCATAGATACTGTGCATGCCGGAACAAATACAACCTGCTTTGTCACTATGTAGAACTCTGGCCTTTATCTAGCCATTCCTATTCAGGCCAGTCACTGGTTCAGTTGTATGTTCTAGCTAGGACAGAGGTCTGTTTTGGTCTGTGTGTCAGTCTAGCTCTATAACACATCTGTCTTTTCAGCTAATAATATAGATTGGTATCTATCTCACTCACACTGTCCCATTTAGCTCTCTGTGTGTCTCTGGGCACGACGTCATGTCTGCTTGCACTCCTGTCTCTTGTTCTCTTTTCTGTTTCTCTTTTTTGTGATCAACCCTTTATTCAACTTTGAGAGGCAGACTCAGTGTCGACCCTTGCCCTCTCGACTCTACCTCCTTTCTGTTTACACCTTTTACAAACCATCATGGCCTTGTCTGTGGCTGACGTGGGTGTCTCCCCCTCTTGGCTGCTGTATGTACTGTAGGACACTAAGATATCATCTCTGGAGAGGAACATCCGAGACCTGGAGGATGAGGTCCAGTTGATGAAGACCAGCGGGCTGCTCCACCCTGGCGACCGCCTGGATGAACTCAAACACATGGAGGTCTACAAAAGCCACTCCAAGTTCATGAAGAAACAGGTAGCGAGATACTCACTGGTCTAGTGTCACTCTGCTTGACATCTCCGCATGTTGCTATGGTTGTGTATGTCGCTTCTGCATGGTTGTGAAGAAGCCAAGTATCACGTCAACGGCACTGTTAACTGCGCATGTGTTGACTGCATGTGTCTATGTTTTCTTATTTACTGGGCTCTGTGCATGTCACTACCATGTCTCTACTGTATGTGTCTCCTTCAACTTCATGAAGACCAAGGTAAAAAATCTAATCTCCAGTCCTATCCACTGCATGTCTCAACCATACAGTTGAAGTCGGAAGTTTACATATTCTTAGGTTGAAGTCATTAAAACTAGTTTTTCAACCACTCCACACATTTCTTGTTAACAAACTATGCATTTGGCAAGTCGGTTAGGACATCTACTTTGTGCATGACACAAGTAATTTTTCCAACAATTGTTTACAGACAGATTATTTCACTTATAAATCACTGTATCACAATTCCAGTGGGTCAGAAGTTTAAACTAAGTTGACTGCCTTTAAACAGCTTGAAAAATTCCAGAAATTGATGTCATGGCTTTAGAAGCTTCTGATAGGGTAATTGGCATCATTTGAGCCAATTGGAGGTGTACCTGTGGATGTATTTCAAGGCCTACCTTCAAACTCAGTGCCTCTTTGCTTGACATCATGGGAAAATCAAAAGAAATCAGCCAAGACCTCAGAAAAACAAACAAAAACCACAAATCTGGTTCATCCTTGGGAGCAATTTCCAAATGCCTGAAGGTACCACGTTCATCTGTACAAACAATAGTACGCAAGTATAAACACCATGGGACCACGCAGCCGTCATACCGCTCAGGAAGGAGACGAGTTCTGTCTCCTAGAGATGAACGTACTTTGGTGTGAAAAGTGCAAATCAATCCCAGAACAACAGCAAAGGACCTTGTGAAGATGCTGGAGGAAACAGGAACAAAAATATCTATATCCATAGTAAAACGAGTCCTACATAACCTGAATGGAAGAAGCAAAATGAGTCCTACATAACCAGCAAGGAAGAAGCCACTGCTCCAAAACTGCCATAAAAAAGCCAGACTACGGTTTGCAACTGCACATGGTGACAAAGAGTGTACTTTTTGGAGAAATGTCCTCTGGTCTGATGAAACCAAAATAGAACTGTTTGGCCATAATGACCATCGTTATGTTTGGAGGAAAAAGGGGGAGGCTTGCAAGCCGAAGAACAACATCCCAACCGTGATGCGGGGGTGGCAGCATCATGTGGTGGGGGTGCTTTGCTGCCGAAGGGACTGGTGCACTTCACAAAATAGATGGAATTATGAGGAAGGAAAATTATGTGGATATATTGATGCAACATCTCAAGACATCAGTCAGGAAGTTAAAGCTTGGTCGCAAATGGGTCTTCCAAATGAACAATGACCCCAAGCATACTTCCAAAATGGTTTAAGGGCAACAAAGTCAAGGTATTGGAGTGGCCATCACAAAGCCCTGACCTCAATCCTGTAGAAAATTTGTGGGCAGAATTGAAAAGATGTGTGCGAGCAAGGAGGCCTACAAACCTGACTCAGTTACACCAGCTTTGTCAGGAGGAATGGGCCAAAATTCACCTTGCGGAAGGTTACTCAAAACGTTTGACCCAAGTTAAACAATTTAAAGGCAATGCTACCAAATACTAATTGAGTTTATGTAAACTTCTGACCCACTGGGAATGTGATGAAAGAAATAAAAGTTGAAATAAATCATTATCTTTACTTTAATTCTGACATTTCACATTCTTAAAATAAAGTGGTGATCCTAACTGACCTAAGACAGGGAATTTTTACTGGGATTAATTGTCAGGAATTGTGAAAAACTGAGTTTAAATGTATTTGGCTAAGGTGTATGTAAAGCTTCCAACTTCAACTGCACGTCTACTGCAAGGTGTCACATCACCTGTATTCTGCGTGCCTCTACTGTTGTCTGAGCGAAACCTTTGTGTTTCTACTGTCTCTGGTCAAAACTTTCTGGCTTTTCAGCCGAGACCCAAAAGGATTGAGCCGTCACTCACTTTGGAAAAATCTTGACTGAACCAACTATTTCACCAAACTGTCTTCACTTCTTGTCGCCGCCATGGCACAGCTTTTCGGCTTCAGCTTTTACTTCTCTTCCAGCTCTCCATGGAAAACACAAGCCATATCGGTTTACAGGTGATGGTGTCCATTTGCACTACTTCCTTTGTCAGACAGGAAGCTGCAGGTTTATAAGAGCAAGGTCCGGTTTCTCTGGTGCAAGCGCTCTCTAATGGTTTATTAATACATACCCACACACGCTGTCCAGTAAACACCAAGCATCAATAATAATACTGTACTCTAAATGGTACATCCAATATTCCGCCGGTGTATCAACATGAAGCATTTCTTTGAATGGGAACGTCTGCTCTAATTGCTTTATGGGGTGATGAATGGAGGTATATGAAAGGCCAGTGGTTTAATAACATCAGAGTTGGGTTTCAGAGCTCTGTGTGAGTGTCTGTGATGGCCCGGGGTCGATGAGTAGCGTTTCATGTGAAAATGTTTGTTTGATTTGTTAATGGGGGTCTTTGTAGGCCCCATTTGACAGTGCATTGGGGAAGTTTCTGATGCAATCATAAAGGGATGTTTTTATGAATGGGGCTTTGACAGATGGCTATGAGCTAACAACAGCAGAGGAAGGAGCTCTCTCCTCACGGAGACTGGCCTGGAATGATAGAATTCATACTGACGGTTGGAGTTTGGTGTCAGACGCCTCGTCTTTCTACACACACACACACACACACACACACACACACACACACACACACACACACACACACACACACACACACACACACACACACACACACACACACACACACACCACAGACACACACACACACACACACACACACAGAGTCATATTTATCACATGTATCCCTCGTCTACAGTATCTCCCTGGGACATGGTCTTTCAGCGCGTGGGAGGTTGGTGGTGAGCTGAGGAGGAATCAAATAGGGGGACATTGATAAGAGGAGGACAGGCTGCTCTGATGAAGGGACAGGACAGCCTCTCTGGGTCTTTGGTTTCCTCTGCTCCTCACTGGGCTGTTTATCTGGGTCAAAGCCCCCACCAGGTCTGACCTAGTAGTATACTATCCTGTATACAGAGCCTTCAGAATGTATTCAGAGAATTTAAAATGGATTAAATGTAGATGTTGTGTTCCAGCCTGAATTTAAAATGGATTAAATGTAGATGTTGTGTTCTAGCCTGAATTTAAAATGGATTAAATGTAGATGTTGTGTTCCAGCCTGAATTTAAAATGGATTAAATGTAGATTTTGTGTCCCAGGCCTACACACAATACCCCATAATGTCAAAGTGGAATTATGTTGTTTTTTTAGTTTATGTTTATTTTTTAGTTTAGTTTATTAATTACAAATGAAAAGCTGAAATGTCTTGAGTAAATAAGTATTCAACCCCTTTGTCATGGCAAGCCTAAATAAGTCCAGCACTAAAGATTTGCTTAACAGGTCACATAATAAGTTGCATGGACTCTGTGTACAATAATCGTTTTTAACATGATTTTTGAATGACTACATCATCTCTGTACCCCAAACATGTACGGTCCCTCAAACACAGATTCAACCACAAAGACTAAGGATGTTTTCAAATTCCTCGCAAAAAAGGGCATCTGTTGGTAGATGGGTAAAAAAAGATTGAATATCCTTTTGAGCATGCTGAAGTTATTAATTACACTATGGATGGTGTATCAATACACCCAGTCACTACAAAGATACAGTAGAGGCGTCCTTCCTTACAGTTGCCAGAGAGGAAGGAAACTGCTCAGGGATTTTGGTGATTTTAAAACAGTTAAGAGTTTAATGGCTGTGGATGGATCAACAACATTGCAGTTACTCCACAATACTAACATAATTGACAGAGTGAAAAGAAGGAACCTGTACTGAATAAAAAATATTCCAAAACATGCATCCTGTTTGCAACAAGGCACTAAAGTAATACTGCCAAAAAATGTGGCAAAGCAATTTACTTTTTTTTCCTGAATACAAAGTGTTAGTTTTGGGGCAAATACAATACAAGACATTATTGAGTACCACTCTCCATATTTTTATTCATGGTGGTGGCTGCATCATGTTATGGGTGTGCTTGTAATTGTTAAGGATTGGGGAGTTTTTCAGGATGAAAAAGAAACGGAATGGAAATAAGCACAGGCAAAATCCTAGAAAACCTTGTTGTCTGCTTTTCAGCAGACACTGGGAGATGAATTCACCTTTCAGCAGGACAATAACACAAATAATCTACACTGGAGTTGCTTACCAAGAAGACAGTGGATGTTCCAAGTTACAGTTTTTACTTAAATATGCTTGAAATTCTATGGCAAGACCTGAAAATTGTTGTCTGGCAATTATCAACAACCAATTTGACAGAGCTTGAATAATTTACAAAAGAATAATGGGCAAACTGGGCTCCCGAGTGGCCCAGCAGTCTAAGGCACTGCATCGCAGTGCAAGATGCTTCACTACAGTCCCTGGTTCGAATCCAGGCTTTATCACATCTGGCTGTGATTAGGAGTCCCATAGGACGGCACACAATTGGCCCAGCGTCGTCCGGGTTTGGCCGTCATTGTAAATATGAATTTGTTCTTAACTGACTTGTCTAGTTAAATGAAATAAAATAAATAATGTTACATAATCGAGGTGTGAAAAAAAATGTAATCTTACACTTTGACATTACAGAGTATTTTGTGTAGATTGTTGACAAAAAAGAACAATTAAATCCATTTTAATCCCACTTTGTAACAACAAAATGTAGATAAAGTAAAGGGGTATGAACACTTTGAAGCAGTGGAACTTCACTTCTACGAGAGTAAGTGTAAAGCTCGATGTGATGCTAGGTCAGTGTAAGGTAGTGATGGCGTGTAGCTTAGTGATGCTAGGTCAGTATAAGGTAGTGATGGCGTGTAGCTTAGTGATGCTAGGTCAGTGTAAGGTAGTGATGGCGTGTAGCTTAGTGATGCTAGGTCAGTGTAAGGTAGTGATGGCGTGTAGCTTAGTGATGCTAGGTCAGTGTAAGGTAGTGATGGCGTGTAGCTTAGTGATGCTAGGTCAGTGTAAGGTAGTGATGGCGTGTAGCTTAGTGATGCTAGGTCAGTGTAAGGTAGTGATGGCGTGTAGCTTAGTGATGCTAGGTCAGTGTAAGGTAGTGATGGCGTGTAGCTTAGTGATGCTAGGTCAGTGTAAGGTAGTGATGGCGTGTAGCTTAGTGATGCTAGGTCAGTGTAAGGTAGTGATGGCGTGTAGCTTAGTGATGCTAGGTCAGTGTAAGGTAGTGATGGCGTGTAGCTTAGTGATGCTAGGTCAGTGTAAGGTAGTGATGGCGTGTAGCTTAGTGATGCTAGGTCAGTATAAGGTAGTGATGGCGTGTAGCTTAGTGATGCTAGGTCAGTATAAGGTAGTGATGGCGTGTAGCTTAGTGATGCTAGGTCAGTGTAAGGTAGTGATGGCGTGTAGCTTAGTGATGCTAGGTCAGTGTAAGGTAGTGATGGCGTGTAGCTTAGTGATGCTAGGTCAGTGTAAGGTAGTGATGGTGTGTAGCTTAGTGATGCTAGGTCAGTGTAAGGTAGTGATGGCGTGTAGCTTAGTGGTTGTTTTTGTGTTTTTGTCTCCGTAGGTATCAGGCCGTGTGTCAGTGGGCCTGGGCTCCTCCAGGGCCGGGGCCCCCCCACCACACTTAGACACCCACCCCACCTTCCTCCTCTCCCAGCAGCCCTGGATAGCTGACTGCTCAGCAGAAGTACCCCTCTTTTACCTTCTCTCGTTCATATCTCTCCCGTTTCTTTTTCTCTCTTTACTCTTCTCCCCATCTCCATTACACACTCTCTCCACTTTCTCTTCCCCTTTCTATCCCCTCCACTCTCCATCTTACATCTTACCTCTTACTGTCTCTTCTCTCATATCTCCCATTCTACTCTTCTCTCTCTTTTTGCCTGTTTCTCTCTCTCTCTCCATCTCTCCACCACTCTCCCCCTCTCTCTCTCTCTCCATCTCTCTCTCTCCATCTCTATCCCCGTCTCTCAGAGTAAAAGGTGATTGGCCCAGCTTTCTCTATCCCTCTCAGAATTCTAAAGTCATGACATGCTCCCCACTGAGCACCACAATTAACAAATCTCCCTCAGAAATCAACCTCTCACATTTTTGGCACTGGAGTGCAGATGACAATCTTTGTGCGCATAGCTAGCCCACTCACAGAAAAAACACGGAGGGGGGACAAAATACGAACTGGTCCATTTGATTTCCTTAGTGGTTGTTCTGTGCTGTTCTTTCAGCTCTTTCCCTTCAATTACACAATTTCAAAAACGATCAGTAATCTTGCAGATATTTGTGTGTAATACAGCTTCTCAGAACTATTTTTCTCCCCCTACGAGTGTTTTTCCTTGTCTCAGTTTGGGTGTTTGGACTGTTGTTTCCATGGGGCCTGTAGTAGTAGGAGTGTGTCTTGGATAGAGAAACATTCTAGTCTTCTAGAGGATGAATCATTATTGCCCTCTGTGTGTATTCGAGAGTGTGTGCGTCCACGTTTGCCCTCCACGTTGTGTTTATGTACTCAACAACGTCTCCAAGGTGATTGTGGAGGTTGGAGGATATGTGTCACGTCCACAAATTGACGGTGGGAGAAGAATTACCAAACTTTGACCTAAGAGATTCTATATTTTCTCTGGAGCAGAAAATACAAACATTTGACCTCTCAACCAAACCTGAGCTGCATGTTTTATCAGCATGATTCTCTATATATCTCCTGTCAGTCCTCTGAAGGTGTGTGTTCTATGTGTTGGTCTGATGTGTTGGTCTGATGTGTTCTATGTGTTAGTCTGATGTATTCTGGGTTTGAGTTGTGTGTAATAGGTCTTTGAGGAGCTTTCGGTTTTGCTCCATTCAGAATTGCTAAGGTATTTTATTATGGTTTAATGTGTGTGTGTTGTGACTGACAGGTAGACCAGCAGAAGCAGGAGCTGAATAAGAAGGAATCAGAGATGCAGGCCCTACAGACCAAACTGGATGCTCTGACCAACCAGAACTCAGACTGCAAACAGCACATAGAGGTGCTCAAAGAATCACTCAGCGCCAAGGAGCAACGCTCTACCACACTGCAGACTGAGGTGAGAGTGTTTAAAATACTGCGCACACACACACGCAGGCTGGCAGGCTAGGGAGAGGCCTGTGCAGATCTTACCTAGTCAGGGCCTTCCATTTAGTCTGTCTGGCCTAGTGCATTGGGTCTGTCTGGGAGAAAGAGCAACAAGCTCACGGGTTGACCAATTTGACTTCAGAATCTGACTTTTTTCCACGTTTCTCCAAACGTCCAATTTCGAAGTTGCTCCAAATGTCAAAATGTGGATGTGATTTGGACACCCTAGGTTGCGACTGTGACTCCTCCTTCTTCATGCGGCTCCTCTCCCAGATAAGGATTGAAACCCCAACAAAATGAAACAAGTGTCTGGCACTGGGCTACAACACCATAGCAAAACCCACGCCTAGTCAATGGTAATAGCGCTCACTGTTGCCCCTAGTGGCGGGTTTTAAAGGTATCTCAAGATGTCCTCAGGACATGGACCAACGTCCAATTTCTAAGTAAATCTTGAGCGACTTGGCAGGAGAGAAACTGAGGGAGGCTGAGGGAGACTGGCAGTGTTTTCATCTCTCTGTCTTTGAAGTCTGGGGGTCTAATGATTTTATAAGATGGGGGGTGAGGAGGGGGAAGGTTAGCATTTTTCTCCAAACTTCTGTGGAGTTGGAAGCGATACTTTAGATGTCTTTGTGCGCGGCAGCGGAGAGCGGCTCACTAACGATGTCCACTCTTCATTACAGGAAGCAATTTGGGCCGAAATTAGGGCTAATAGTCTATACATGTGCAAGGAATTTTGGCGTAGGGGTGAGCTGAATACATCATACTTAAACGCCCACAAGAGCTGGAGCTGAAAGACGATGCCCATAGCTCACCCATGATGTTGCACAACGATTTAAGTCAATAAGTCATAATGTTAGTCAAAGTATGAAGTGGGAAATCTGTGTCAATGCATTGTTTTTCCCTATGCTAATCAGTTTCAGTCTACATTTATTCAGGGCTGGGTTTTATTTTAAAGTTACCACCCACCACCATGCCATTGTTTATTAATCAGAAACACTAGCAAAGAGTTTCTGATGAATACTTTTCACTTATTTTTTAGGTAGTCTGTATATATAGCGTGGCCAAATCCATTCATCTTGGGGCGACAGGGGGAGCGGGGCTCCAAAATTCAATATCACATGCAATTTTTTATATGTAAAAACATTTTATAAATAGTAGAATTGCATGGGATATTGCATTTTAGAACCCTGCTCCCCCCGTGGCCCCAAGATGAATGGTTTTGACCACACTAGAAAACCAAGTATCTATCCTATTATGAAAAAGCACCCGCAAAAGAAAATTCCACAAGTTTATTTATTTTGTTGTGCTGTTGTTACATTTGTATTGGTGTTTCGTGTCTGATGCGGTGTTGTTACATATCATTTACAGTGTTCATCATAAGAAAAGTCATTACTTCCCCGAGCTGTGAGAACCATGGCATGAGCATGGGGCTGACTTGGCATTGCTGTAGCGCCGCCGAATAGCCTGCCAACAGCCTACCAAAGTTGCACTGTGGCCATTACAATGTAGAAAAACATTTCTCTAGTCCAACATATTACCGAAGCTTCATCTGATTCTTTCTTTTTCTATGGCGGATTTGCGGCCACAATTTATGGAAGATGGCAAAGTCAAATATACTGGTTTCCCCAATCCATCTGTGGCAAAGTTTTCACTAAATGCTTATGACAAATCCAGCTCCAGAACCAGCCATAACCTAGCCAGTTGGCTAATCTTTTGAATATGGTGTCACAAAACAGATAACATTAGCTAGCTAGATAAGGTTAGCATGCTAGCTACACTGACAGCTGTCAGTGCCCTACTTGTTGTTATTGGCCCACTCCATATGGAAATCAGCACAATGTTCCCACACTCAGTTCAGGTAATATGTATTAGAAGCCTGCGTCATTCTTCTGAGGTGGAACCTAAACGAGAATTTACGCTCTAGGACAGGATTTAACGTTGAAATAGGGGCTGCATTGCCCTCTGGTGGGGGTCTTTTCAAATAATTTTGTGGGTGGGTGTGTGTGAGATTGTGTGTTTGACAGAGGGTCAATATATAATTGGATGTAATGCACCTGACATTTGACACTTCACTCTAACATGAGAGGCTGCTGGGATATGGATGGCCCCAATGGGATCTGACGGCCCTGAACTCACCCCCCCCCCCCCATATCCTCCTCTGTCCTTGTGGCCATCAGTTTATCTTGCCCTCCAGCTCTACCAGAGTAGATCAAAGCCCTCCAGCTCTACCAGAGTAGATCAAAGCCCTCCAGCTCTACCAGAGTGGATCAAAGCCCTCCAGCTCTACCAGAGTAGATCAAAGCCCTCCAGCTCTACCAGAGTAGATCAAAGCCCTCCAGCTCTATCAGAGTGGATCAAAGCCCTCCAGCTCTATCAGAGTGGATCAAAGCCCTCCAGCTCTATCAGAGTGGATCAAAGCCCTCCAGCTCTATCAGAGTAGATCAAAGCCCTCCAGCTCTATCAGAGTGGATCAAAGTCCTCCAGCTCTACCAGAGTAGATCAAAGTCCTCCAGCTCTACCAGAGTGGATCATTGCCCTCCAGCTCTATCAGAGTGGATCAGTCCTCCAGCTCTATCAGAGTAGATCAAAGTCCTCCAGCTCTATCAGAGTGGATCAAAGCCCTCCAGCTCTATCAGAGTGGATCAAAGTCCTCCAGCTCTATCAGAGTGGATCAAAGCCCTCCAGCTCTATCAGAGTGGATCAAAGCCCTCCAGCTCTATCAGAGTAGATCAAAGCCCTCCAGCTCTATCAGAGTGGATCAAAGCCCTCCAGCTCTATCAGAGTAGATCAAAGTCCTCCAGCTCTATCAGAGTGGATCAAATTCCTCCAGCTCTATCAGAGTGGATCAAAGTCCTCCAGCTCTACCAGAGTGGATCAAAGTCCTCCAGCTCTACCAGAGTGGATCAAAGTCCTCCAGCTCTACCAGAGTGGATCATTGCCCTCCAGCTCTACCAGAGGAGATCAAAGTCCTCCAGCTCTACCAGAGTAGATCAAAGTCCTCCAGCTCTACCAGAGTGGATCATTGCCCTCCAGCTCTACCAGAGTGGATCATTGCCCTCCAGCTGTACCAGAGTAGATCAAAGCCCTCCAGCTCTACCAGAGTGGATCAAAGCCCTCCAGCTCTACCAGAGTGGATCATTGCCCTCCAGCTCTACCAGAGTGGATCATTGCCCTCCAGCTCTACCAGAGTGGGTCAATGCCTCACAGCCAGGTTCCATAGAGGCTGACAGTCAAGATACTGACTCACTCAGGGTAGGAGGGGTAAAGGGAGGGCCACAGATCCACAGACAGGCAGCCACTCTGGTATGGAAAAGAAGAGATGGCTAGAGAGAACAGACGATGCAGTGTTGATTTGAGGGAAGTAGAGAATCAAGGAAGACATAATAGAATGGAATGGAAGAATGGAAGTGCATTTATCAGTCCGTCAAAGTTAAGGACCGCTCCTAAATGGGGTTGATTGAATCACTCTCTTGGTTTTCCTCTGTGGGAATGGAAAAAGATGTGTGTCTCTGTGTGTGTTTAAGCACAGCATTGTGGAGGGTGCAGTTGGAGAATTCAGAGGGGTGTACCACTGTTTGCTGGAGAGTTAGTATCACAGTTTAACTTTGAAAAGGTACAACAATAATGACTCAATGCAGCGTTTTACCATGCTGTCTTTGTAAACCGGCTAAAACTGGAGTTGATCCCGTCCCTGATGCCTGCAGAGAAGTGGCTCTGTTGTGTTCAGCAGTGGGGGCTATGGGTCGGCCCACTCTGAGCCTCGTGCTGCGACCATGTTGATAAATCACAGTGTGAAAATGAGTCCCACCTGTGCAACTGGCCTCCACAAAGGAGCCGGCAGGAGCCGACTTGTCCGCCAGGTCACCGGCACAGCCAGGGGGGGAAACAGGAAAACACCCGCCACTCAAACCATGTCACAACACCGGGTCACCGGCACAGCCATAGGGGGAAACAGGAAAACACCCGCCACTCAAACCATGTCACAACACCGGGTCGCAGTATGTGGCAGGGCCAGCGACTGTGTTTGCGGTCGAGCACTCATAAACCCTGGCGACCCCAAACCATGTCACACACACACAACCCCAACCTTGTGCAAATACACGTCAGTTTTATGGTGCCCTTTTAAAATCCAATGAGAGTTGGATTACCACCTTTCATAGTTGTCTCTAAAATCATCAGCTGTGAAGTGCTTTTGTTTGACATTGTTCGTTATCCAGGTTTGTGTGTGTGCATATGCGTGTGCTTGTGTGTGTATGCGTGTGTGTGCATGGTAGTAACCCCAGTAGGGGTGTGTCTGTGTTGTTGTTTCCTGATCTCTGTGTGATGAATGGCCTGCATGGGTAGTGAGTCGTGAAAAGAGATGTGGTCTGAACCATGCTAACACAGAAACATGTAGGCTCACCCTATTCTGGTCTCTCGCTCACTTTCTTTTTGTCTCTGTCTCTGTCTCACTCTGTCTCTGTCTCTCACACTTTCTTTTTGTCTTTCTCTCTCTGTCTCTCGCTTTCTTTTTGTCTTTTTGTCTCTCTCTCTCTCTCTCTCTCTCTCTCTCTCTCTCTCTCTCTCTTTTTGTCTCTGGCTCTGTCTTTCTCTCTTTCTTTTTGTCTCTGTCTGTCTCTCTCTCTCTGTCTCTCATCTGAGGATGTTGAGGCAGGTGAGATCCTTCATATGGTAGGAACCAGGAAGTAAATTGACTGTAAAAGTCAGGATTAACCCAATGCCAGGAATACATCAAATATATCCTAACCCCTTACCAATAGAGTTGGTTTGAACTGGTCTGGACTGGAACTGGGGTTTCGTGATTTGTTACGATGCTGTTGACCATTTTAAACGGATTTGACCTAGTTTGAACCGCCTCAAATGGGTTTGGAACTCATTTGACCTGGTTCGACCGCTGTGACCGTTCTCCGGCCGTCCTCTGTTCCTGTGTTCCGTCAGTGTGGTTTGGGACGTGGTGTTAGCTGTGGAGTGTAAGGGCCCCCAGAACAAACATGGTGCGGTCCAAAGTAAAGCCCCCGCGTACAGGAGAGGCCATGTGGAAAAACCATAAAGAGGAGTTATAGGGGTCAGAGTGGGGATGAGATATTTAATGGTTTACACAGAGGGAGACGTAAACATGTGTGAGGCTGAACACACATCACAAATGGTAAAATACACACACACACATTGCATGCTCCAAAACACATACTGCACGCTCAAACACACAACATACTACATCATTAACTTTGCAGTCCTCCCAGATCTCTCTCTCTCTCTCACACACACACACACACACACACACACACACACACACACACACACACACACACACACACACACACACACACACACACACACACACACACACACACACTGCCCACCCATGATACATTTCCTATAGTGCCTAATGTCCGTGTAACAGGTGTGTGTTGTTGGCTTTAAACTGTAGGTGGTCAGGAGGTCAGTAAGCACACATATACGTATGCACACACACACACACACACACACACACACACACACA